>NC_052501.1:64651250-64699970 GCF_016617805.1 Bactrocera tryoni | reverse complement strand
TTATTTTATTTTATTTTTATTAAATTTTGTTTCATTTTTTATTAGATTCATCACCTTTCGCTGCACAAAGCACATACTAAATCATTGCCAACAAACCGGAATAAATTGTTAATAGGCAAAAGGAATACAAAATATGCACATGACTTCACTTGTACTTGTAATTGCATTCAATTTTGATGTTGTTGTCTCAGCACTGTTTGCAGCTTTTTTTCTTTTAACAGTAAACAGGATATTGATGTTGAAGAGCATTTAATGAGTCAACTGAGGTACAACTTGTGAAAAAGAGAGTGAGAGAGGCTGAGAGAAATAGCCTTCAAGAAAACACCACAAATATTACACAACAAAAGGCTTTCGCTTTCATTTGCCCAGCTGAGTTAGGCGCTGTTTAACTGAACAGCCTTCTGTTGCTTAACAGCGGATAACAGAGAAATGTTAAAAAATGCAGTTGTGGCCTAGCAATATTAGATCGTGTATAGTAGAGAGAGAGTAAGTTATTTAAAATGAAGAAAAAAGGTTGTGAAGTCAATTTACATCAATAAAGCTGAAGGCAGTCATCATAACAAATCGAGTTGCATATTATTGCTATTAATAAAGTGCGCAGTAAAAATGCGAAATATGCACAACCAAACAGTTAAATGAATATCAAAATTATTGCGCCCAATAGACACATACACATACATATGTACATGGCCGATATTCAAAATTATTTTCGTAATTTATCAGTCGATTTTAATGAGTTTTATTAGTGGATTGTGCACATTTGCGATTTAATGGCGAAATTCCATTGCAGTCATGGGCATGTAAACGCGCATATCCAGATACTATTCAAATATTATGCCGTTATAATATATATATATATATATATGTATATATATGTATATGTATGTGTGTGCAAACTAATATCACTGCTTGTATTTGCGAGCGAGTTTGTTGTTTATGTTATTGTTTATTACATTTTATATCCGATTATTATTGACTCAATGATTGCGAGCTCAGCTCAACTCAGCTCAGACGCGTATTACATTATTTAATGCAATATTATAGTTGTTGTTTGTGTTTGCGAATACAAAATACTTGTTTATTTTTGAATTTTGTTGATAATTTTCGAAATTTTGGTGGCAATAAGGCCGATTGATGTGATTTATGAGCTCAGTAGAGCAAGCGAAATGAGCGTAAAAGCATTCTGAGCAACGTGAATAAATAAATGAGGTTAAAACGAATTTAGACATTTTGAAAACATGAGAAAATCGCAAAATATTTTTAGAGTAAAATGGGAAAATAAAAATGTTAAACGTATTTGTCTCCAATGTAAATGATATAGCAAAATTTGTCGCAATGTGTCAAGAAATTTATTTAATATCATTTAATACTAACACAGAAGCTGAATAAAACTAAGTATTATAACTGAAAGTTCTACGTTTCGAAACCAAATTTTTCGAAATATATCTCCGCAATAGACAACCAGTTCACACAAAATTGCAAGGAAAATTGTCGAGCACACAATGCTTAATTTAATAAGAGCATGTTAAAAATCAGTGCCCAAGGCTTCACAATGCAAACATAAAGCAGCAGTTTACTGGCGGACTGAAAATGCGAATATGCTTTCGCCTTGGCCTTCGCAGGTCCTACACGAGATCCAAGCGCAGAGGAGCCACAATACCAAGCAGCAAAAAAGGAACCGAAGCACGCCATCGATGATAGCGAAAAGAAAAAATGGGAGAAACTACGCGAGAATGTTAACATAACCCCTGGGAAATTCGGTATAAAATAGTAATGTAGGACCTCGGTGTTCGAGCAAAGTCACCTGCTTTTACGCATACTTCTCCACACACGAAAAAAGGGGTAGTGATTCTGAAAGAAATCTAAGACAGTACATTCTCAAAGAGCTGCGACTACCCACTAGCAAGTTCAAGACCAACAAATCACCCTGCCGGACGGGATCCCAGCAGAAATCTTGAAACTTATCGCTGCAGAGCGACTGGCAGTACTAATGAATGAATAAAACACCTGCCTCGAAGCCGGAATTCCGGAGACGGAGCCCAAAACCATGGAAAAAGAAACGTCTGATGCTAATCAGTAAGAGAAAAGGAGATCCCAACTTGCCATCAGCTATGAATCTTTGAAACAGCGAGAAAGCTCTATGAAAGGCTGCTTACACCCGGACTCGAAGAGGCTATCAGTAAAGCTGGAGGACTGTAGACAACACTGTTATAGCCCTCAAAATAAGTATGCAAACGACTAGAGACATTCTTATAACATAAAAATAGTAAACTATCCAGGCGTAAGATTGGACCACAGACTAACCTTCTGAGTACAAATCCAGCACGCAGCAGAAAAGGCAGCGAAAATCACCTCCCATCTTAGCAGACTAAAGGCCAACATAGGTTGCCCCAGCCAAGGAAAGAGAAAGCTCTTAATGTCGACTACTATTAGCGTCCTATTATACGGAGCTGAGTTCTGGGCAGATGATAAAAAGGAAACCCGACGCAAGATAGTGGCCAGAGTGCAACGCACTGCATCTCTAAGAGTTGCGTCAGCCTACCGAATAGTGTCATCAGTGTTATTCAGAAATTCTCAACAGTTATAAATATGATAATGAGAAAATTGAATGCCCCCCTGAAGAAATGAAAATGCGGTTCCAGGTTGGGCGTTTCCTTAGAGCAGATGTTTTTAGTGACCTGCACACATGCCGTTTCTGTGACGACAGCACTGCCTATGCGAAGGCATTTGCCATCCCCTTACTCACACAAAACAAAAAAGAAAAATTTATGCTATAGTGGTCCAATATCGGTTGTCTTAACAAATGAGCAGCTTCTTGGGTAGAAAAGGGCGTATGCGCAATTTCAGATCGACATCTCAAAAACTGAGGGACTAGGCGCTTATAATACACAGAACAGACGAACAAGACTAAATCGACTCAGCTCGTCATTCATACCATTAACATAAATATATGTACATTTACGTCTGAGACCCTACGTTTATGTGTAATATGTGTAAGCACCATTTACTAGAGTGCCTGTGTGACTAAGATATATGTATCATATATCATAACATGGTATGTAAAACCTCAGTAGATACAAATTTACTAGGTATCCACTTGAAAAGATTCACATCTAAACCGGGAACTACGATAACAATCGGCTATTTAATAAAGATATCAGAAATTATGAGTATCCAAATCCGACCAGGCAGCTGAGTTAGTTTTCTTTATCTATTCTCTATCTTTTAACTCACCGAAGTATGCCAATGTCGTCGTATATCTCGGCAGCTCATCGTTCCATCGACTGCAGTATTCGCCATTGCTAAAACGCAAAGGACTATAAATCTACCACAAAACCTTTCTCCCGGATACTCCTAAGGCCGGCTCATCAGATTTTGGAATTGTATATTTTTTCGCACCAGGACAGAAATGATGAGGGACTTGTAGAGTTTGTTTTTTGTTCGTCGAGAAAGGATTTTACTTCTCAATTTCCCACTCAGTCCAAAATAGCACCTGTTGGCATGAGTGATTCTGCGTTGGATTTAATGGCTGATATTATAGTTGATGTTAATACTGGTTCCAAGATAGACGGAATTATCAATGTCTTCAAAGTTATGACGGTGAACAGTGACGAGTGAGCCAAGTTACGAATACGATCGATGACTGTAGATACTTCGTCTGCTCCTCGTTCACTTCACCCTAGGCTGTTGTCTCCTTTTCATTGGTAATGGTGTCTACGCATACCCCTCGCAAGGCGAGTAGTACAAGATGCAACTAGCAACCGCTAAGAGGTTCCATCTTATCTAATGAATCTTAAGAGGAACCAGTTAGAACTCTTACAACCATTGAAAAGTGGACTTTGCTGATACAAAAGAGTTCCATAGACCTCTTACCACTTATTCTGGGCCAGAAGGATCTTTCGACTACACAGCTTCCTAAATTCGCCCCCCTGGCCTGCAATAACGCTGTGCCCTAACTAGTCTAATCATAAAGCAACTTGATGCTAGTGGCAACGACAGTGTACTACTCCACAAACCCTGCTCGTAAGCTCTGATCCATCCCTAAAAAAGCTCCCCTCTCTTCTGCTATAGGAAATCCTTTCCGCATACCTCGAAACCTCTGAAATCTTTCTGGTAATAAAAAATGTATTAAGGGGTTATAAGACTCCTAAGTCCCCGCTTAAACTCGCCACTGACTCTACACATACATATGTATGTATATAATTTATATTTTCTTTAATGAATCGCGAAAGGTGCAATTAATTAATAACGGAAGCAAATATAAATTATTTGGAGGCATACTTTGCGCGCTTCATTTGCTAAAGCAAAATGCATTGATTCATTTCCGTAAAAAACCGAAGCTTTCGAATATATTTCAATTCAACTCATTTTGTCTGCCTAAAAAACTAAACAATTGCATTACATAACGGAGGCAATAGCCAAACTAGTTGTGGATCAGTTTTTTGTTGCGGAAAATGTCAAAGAAAGCAAAAAACTGGTACACTTTAAGGAAAGTAGGTGGAGAGTACATAGCCGACAACAACAACAGCGCAGGCCTCGATATTATTACGGAAGCGTCGGTCTGCAGATATTAATAGGGTGTGGCCTTAGGCAAGCGACGGGCGGGCGCAAGACGGTGCAGCTTGAGTGACCACACAAACAGGCGAGTTTTCAGTTTGTTTGTAGGTATGTGAGATAACTGTGAATAAGTAAGTCAAACGTTTTTCCGCTTCGCTGGACAACAACTACTTCCGCTTTGCCTTAAATTGTGTCGGATATTTTTTGATTTCAAAAGAAAAAGTTAAAACATTTAATGAAATGCAAAGAAATGTGGCAGATCTTGTCTTTGGCAAGCTAAGCTGCTTTCCACAGTTTTGACATGCGTAGATATGTGTAGCTAATGAATGCAGCGCAGGCGGAAGCGACACATAGCATAACTTTTCATAAACACCGAATAATTACACATAGTGCATACATATGCACAAGTATATAACTGATGAATTCTTTGATTCCGCCTGTTTTAGATATTCGATTTCGCTTCTCAAATATTTCTCGAAGAGCATCTTTGTCAGGACTTTTGTACTAAACTCCGATGAGTAAAAGAGTTTTGTCCAAACCTTCACACGTCTAAAATGCGTCGAAAGTAAACAGCAAACGACTGCTTGGGTGTCTCTTAATTCGCTAAACTATATCAATGTCGCCGTATATCTCATACAGCTCATCGTACCGTCGGACGTGGTATTCGCCGTTGCCAATGCGCAGAGATCCATAAATCTTGCGCATAACCTTTCTCACGAAAACTCGTCTTCGTCGATGTCTCTCCATCATATAGCAGGACTGGGATCATGAGTGACTTGTAGAATTTGGTCTTTGTTCGTCGAAAAAGGTATTTACTGGTTCCAAGATCGACGAAATTATCTAGGACTTCGAAATTGTGACCGTCAACAGTGATGTGGGAGCCAAGACGCGAGTGCTACGACTGTCTGTGTGATGACAGGAAATATTTTGTCTTGCCCTCGTTCACTACCAGACCCATTTTCTGTGCTTCCTTGTCCAGCCTGGAGAAAGCAGAACTAGCGGCGCGGGTGTTGAGGCCGATGATATCAATATCATCGGCATACGCCAGCAGCTGTACACTCTTATAGAAGAATGTACCTTCTCTGCAGATCTGAATGCAGCTCGAATTATTTTCTTCAGAAGTAGATTAAAGAAGCCGCACTAAATGGGAGTCTTCTTTAGTATCGATCGGCTGGGAGAGGTCCTTCCCGATCATGACGAAGCTTTTGATATTGGTCAACGTCAGTTTACGCAAACGTATTAGTTTTAGGCAGCTGCTTTTCGTGCTGACATCGACGAAGAGGTGGTGTATGTCCATCTTCCTTGCACGGGTCTTTTCGAAGTTTTGGAACATGGTGAAAATCTGGTGGATTATAAATTTCCCAGGCCTAAAGCCACACTGATGAAGTCCAATCGGTTTGTTGAAAGTGAGTTTCATTCATTCACACACTATGCTCGATAGAACCTTATATACGATATTTTGGAGGCTTTTTCCACGGTTGTTGGTGGAAATTGTTTAGATCTCACCCTTTGTGGATTTTACAGCGCACACTTAAATTCCAGTCGTCGAGCATGCTTTCGTGCGATCATATTCTACAAAGAAGCTGATGTCACGTGTTTGAATAGCTCGGCTGGCAATCTATTGGCCCACGCTGCTTTGTTGCTCTTCAGACGGGTAAATGCTATGCAAACATCTTCATGGTCGACCAATGGAACGGCCGCTCCATCGTCGTCGATTGGGTAATCACTATCTACCTGGTGTTAAGCTTTAACTGCCGTTCAGTTCTGTCCCATCCCGCACGTGCTGTGGTCGATTTTAACGTTACTATGTATGCAGTCAGGTTTCTCTCCGCTGTGACACGGTACTCCTCATCGTACCAGCTGTTCTTTTGCATTTTCCGAAAACCAATGGTTTCGGTTGCAGCTGTACGTAAAGAGCTTCAAAAGCAGCCCCACAGTATTAGATTAGTAGTTAGAGCTTTAAGAGATTTGTGTGGAACTTTGTTCAATATCAAAATGCAAAGAAACAAAACTTAACACTGACATCAGATATTCTAAGTATCGTCGGGGTTAATTTGGTAGATTTTAGATTCCTAGATATAACCAAGAATTAACCCTAATCGTCGAATCATTAGAAAATACTTTATTTCACCTATTAGTGAAAGCCCTTGATCCTTCAGTTGCGGTTTTGCTTTTCAACAGATTTTAGCTCTTGATTACATTCACAGTACTTGAGCCTCTTTCTTGAATACACTAACAACATTTACCTCTTTCACTGCCAATTCTCTCCTCCTCCACTTAAAGTGCGCCATTGGCTATTGCTGGTCCGCAGCAGCCCCCCACTTTGTGGTTAAAATTGTTTTGGGTCAATTGTGTAGGCGACCTCAGCGATTGTTTGCTTTTACTTACTTTAATTTTGGTTTAGTGAAATTTGTTGTTGGTCTGCCATGGCAATTATAACTGTTGCTTTCCTTATTTTTGTTGCTGTTGTAAAGCTGCTCTTTGCAATTACCACTCAACGTGCTTTGCACAACACACTGACAGACATTCGGATTGTTGTAATTTTCATTCAGCAACTGTTGCTGCTGCCGCTTTGATGCTGGTGGTCGCCACTGCTTTGTTGCATTTGTAGAATTTTCACAAGCAGCCACTTAGTTGCGGCTCAAACACCTGTTGATTGCAATTTTGGCGATTGCACCACAATTGGCACGTACTAACTGAATGTGGCCGCAAGGCAGGCGAAGGGAATGGTGTTGGTGTTCCATTTAATACACTTTCACTAGGGATATGAGCCTACTTGGTATCTGGTTTTTTTGTTGTTTTCTCCTAAAAATCCCAAAATCTATTAAAAGGCATAAAACTCAACCGAAAAGCCCATAAAACTTCAATCTTGTCAAAATCTCTGCATCAAACATGATAGAAGAATACGTAAAAAATTAAGTTTCTACAACTATATTTAAGCTTTTGAACTTGAAATTAAAGGCTAGGTGCATTAAAATAACATTTTTACCGACTTCCTGATCAGCTATTATTGTCGGAAACTTGAAACCTATTTAAAGAAAAATTTAAAACATAATCGCAGAACTATACTAAGGCCACACTTCCCTGAGCTGCTATTTCATATGTCTTGTTTCAACACAAGGTTCCACTGTAATATCATAAACGTTTCTAAAGTCAAAACTTTTGCCTAAATCTCTAAGCCGTAACTAGCGATTTATTAGAGCACTGAGTTGTTTCTTTTTTTTTTAATGTCAAAATATAGTTTGGGAACCTTTGTGGTAGTGACCGTGACAGATCCTAGCTACACTAATTGAAAACAATTACTACTTTTCAAAGTTACTCGCTGGCCTTTAAAGACTCATGATAATAAGCTTCGGGCAAAATATAGTAAGATATTTTAATTCAACTTCGTCGAAATATTTTTTGATAGGTTAATATGACTGTCAGTAACCTCCGTGCCAAATGTCACATCAAAATAATCCCTGATCAGTATACGCTTCTCTTTCTGAAGTAGATAAAGTCCACTTGGTGATTTTTAGGATAAACTAAATTATTCAACAAAAAGTTATAATAAATTTTGTGTAGGGAATAAAATTTCTAATACCGAAACGTGCAGAATATTGGAGAAAGCTTTCGTTGATAATTGTTTGTAGCGAGCAAGTGTTTTTGATTGGTAGAAATTATTTCAAGAAGGTCGACAATGCGTTGACGTTGTGCCACGTTCAGGACGGCCATCAACATTAACTGGTGATCAACACGTCAATTAAATAAAGGAATTGGAGTTTGAGAATCGACTATCAACAGTCAGAAATCTTACTGGCATCGTTGGAATATCGGAAGGGTCAGTGAAAACTATTTTGAAAGAAAAGTGAAAGAAAGATTGGTAGACAGTTTGTTACGATTATAGAGCACTTGGTATTCATTTTTTGTTTTTCGTGGGTATTGGGTCCAAGGGGGATCACTTTGAGTTGGACGACACAGATTTTGAAGAATAAATATAGAATTTGAAAATATGAACATAGTCTTACTATATTTTGCTCATAGTAATCTTAGCATTAAATGAATAATATCAGAGGCTCTCAACGTTTTTTATAATCGATTTTAAACATATGTACTATTTGTAAATAGAACACATCGACGCTAATACTAGAGCTGCCACATATAACCCTCTTCGCTGAAAAGTACGCGGCAAATTTGGCGGGACCTCTGCAGGCAAAGGTAAATTTACATATAGAACCTGCAGAGATAGCTCGGTGAGTAATGGCTGTCTGGTAGAAACCGACTACATGACTCCATTTTGCAACTGAGAAAAAAGATACAGAGTAAACTTAGAAAGAGATGGTTGGCGTAAACGATGGTTGACTTGAAAAAGCAGGACGGAGTTAGTGCGGAGATATACTGTTTCAAGTTAGGCATATCGGAGCCTTTAAAGCTGCTGGATCACTGCAGTGTATTACAAGCAGATATCTTAGCTAATGGGAAAGTTGGAGAGCGTCATGGATCAGCATCAGCATGTACATCCAAAGTTCTCGTTATCTATATGGACCACTAAGCGGAATACTGTAAGAGGTATCGTTAATGTGGACTACAGATCCGTTAAAATTCGTGTCAAGCGCTGCCATCTCAAAAAATAACTACTCCTCATTGATTACGTGACGGCAATCAATCTGGTATAGGTTAGGTTATACTGACCGGCTATCCACGTCATATATAGACCTGCTGGTCTTTAGTACTTCAAGATGAAGCTTCAGTTTAAATTGAGTTGAAGAATTCGTCACACAGGATTTCAACGATTTTTGCGATCTTTAAGAGCGACTTGATGACTACTTTTAATACTCGTACTTCGAACAGTCCTTTGAACTCTAAAGCTCCTTCATAGATATTTGAGTCGAGTTCTAAATAGTGCTGGACAAATGCATTGAAGGTATTCCAGCGTATCTCTCATGTTAACTTATCTGCACTTTTTGCATTTATCGTTAACATTTATGCACATCCGGCTCGCATATCATGGCTATAGGTTGTGACCTGTCAAGAGGCCAACAGCCGTCTGTCTGGCAGTATTCGAGACCATGTGAGTAAGAAGCAAGCGAATCTGGTATAACTGAGGACCAAAACTGGTATGTGTGTTTTATTAGCCATCATTACTTATGTAGGTAAACGGAACAGATTATAGCTGCCTTCTAATCAAAGGTTGTGAAATGATCATTCAAAACTATTTGAAAATGTTGTCATTGTCTTTGTTTAGCTGAGATCTTGACAGATGTCATTTGAATGGATGATTACTTAAGCTCCAAATACGAATAGGTGAAATGTCGAGTTTTCACTTACTCCGATGATTTGTCTTCACAACGGTGATATTTCTAAGTAATAAGACAGACTTTGGAAATAAGGCTAACGTGTTATTTTTTGAGCTACCAATAATGGTTTGTCATAAAACTAAAACTGGACATATTTGTAATTTAAGTCTCGGTTTTATAGTGTCAGCGCCATTTAACTGATCCTATAAATAAGTTAATCGAGCTACTGTTTCACTTTCATTTCAGCCAATTTAATTTTCACTCAAATTTATTTCACTTAACTGAATTTTGAAGTGCTTTCTGAGCTTTGCTGTTTTATACCCAATTCGAAGCGAATTCAATCGGCGACGATAGGTATTGGTAAATGAAGCGTGAATTATGCGCCACCTTGCCTAGCTTGTTGCAGCAACAGCAAACAGCATGCAACGCTCGGCAGCACTGGCAGCCTGAGTAGCGGTGGCAGCCAACAGCTGCTATCGATAAAAATTTTCTTTCTGTTATTGGACTTTTCGTTTGGTTATGTATTGTTTGCGCATCAAATTGTGTTTTACTTCAACTTTTTTACTCATTTGCTTTTGTTTTGGATTTTTGTTTGATTGTTTTTGCTCTTGTTGCATTGCTGTTGTGGAACTTGCGCAATTATTTTGCTGTTGCAAGTTGCCTGTGTGATTGCTGCACTCAACGGCGCTCGCCTGTCAAGCGTTTTGTTTTTCATTGCAATTTCGTTTGTTGTTCGTTTTGTTGTTGTTACACATTTTATTGCATTGCATTGTTTTGCTTTTATATCACACGTTTTTAGCGCTTCTTTTTGCATTTCTTTGCTTTCTTTATATAAAAATTCAACTTTTTGTTGTTGTTGCCTCACACGGCGTTTTGTCCATTTTGACCCTGTTGACATGTTGGCATAATGGTGAAGTCATCATAATCATGCATTATGTATTAAGCTTCGATTGAAATATGCGGCGTAATTTAGTTGTTGTATTCCAGAGAGTCTCTTGAAGAATGCGAAGTGAGATAATAACATAACAAGTTAGGCAGTTATATATACAAAGTGGCGCTTCTACTTGGTCGCAAAGTCTGTATCATAAACAATATGAAACTGGTGGAATCGAACTTTAGTTTTGAACCAAAAAAGTCTATAAAATATTAGACTATGGACAAAAAAATAAAACTTGAGATATATTCCTTGATATACAAAGAATGAAAAACAGTACGCCAAAACCTTTTTCCACTTACTAAGTGAACCTAAAATACCGTTTCCTTTTTCTAAGTGCAAGTAGTCCTCAACACTAGAGTTGTATTGCGCTGTTGTACAGATAATGACTATAAGAGGAATCCCTAATACTAGGTACGAAGACAAGACAAAAAGCTCCTTACAAAAGCTCATTGGAAATCCAGAGATAAAAGATAATGCTGCCACCTTCCGTGAGTCAGGGTGTCGAGTGAAGTGACATGCTTTCGTTGACTTTTAAGAAATTGAGGATGTATCTATAAAAAAAAAAAAAACACATAACCCAACGCGTTTGAGATTCAGGATACCGATGACCATAATTACAATATAAATGCTTCTGCCTGAAATTGACTGCTAAGTCGAGTTTCCAAGCGCAATCCGATTAGCTCAGTCGTGCAACATACTTTAAGCCCAAAATACCATCACTATCAAGTAAAGAGATATACGACAGATCAAACCTCGCCCACCTTCCGCGGTACAGATAACTTCCACCAGCCGAAGGTGAGATTTAACGGTGTTTGCCATTGATTGAACATACAAAATAGGTTGACTCAACGATACTGTCATGATATTGTGACTTGCTAATTAGCGGGAGGGAAGGAGGTCTTAACCCGCTCACATATTTATTAAAATAAGCACTTCGGAATAACAACTGAAGCAAAAAAGCCCGAGCAAGGCTACGAGTAACTGAGCTGGTAGGAAGACTACCCAAACAACGTAATATCAACGAAACAATATCTTATTATTGAAAGTAGAAGGGACGGGTGATGCAAGTAGAGGAATGTTTCGAGCGATTCGCTCAACTTATGGTCAACATAATGGCCCACCTTGAGACCTAGCATTCATTATTGGATACTATTACACCGATTAGACAACGTCCAGCACGCATTGAAGAAAATACAGCAGTCTTGGCAGCGAGTGTACACGAAGACCATGGAGAGTCGATTCGGTATTTTCGCAGCAACTCGGACTGACGTATGGATCAACTTCGAGCATTATGCGTCGAGATCTTAAATTGAAAGCGTACAGAACACTGTTCAAGCAAGAACTGAAGCCGTCGATCTTCCCAAGCGACATCGTTTCGCTTTATGGACTCTTGAAAAGTTCCAAGAAGAACCGGCGTTTTCTAGGCAAATTTTGTTCAGCGATGAATCCCATTTCTAGCTCAATAGGTATGAACATAAACATGCAAAACTGCCGCTTTTGGGACGAAGAGCAATTTCAAGAGATTCAAGAGCTGCCATTTCATACAAAAAATACAAAGGTTTGTTGTGGTTTGTAGACCGGTAGTGTCAGCCGTCTATATTTCTTCAAAAATGATGCCGGTAAGAACGTAACCGTCAATGCCGACCTTTATCACGCCATGATAGCTATATATTTGATGTCTGAAATGAAAGCTAGGGTTCTCATTTGATCGAAATTTGATTTCAACAAGACTGCCCCACATCGCATCGATCAAAGGATTTATTTGGATAACACTTTGATGAGCAGATTATTTCACATTTTAGGTCGGTCGATTGGCGATCAAGAACGTGTAACGTTACACCGTTAGACTTTTTCAGGGATATGTAAAATTTAAAGTCTTTGCGGACAATCCCAATTCGATTTAGGAAACAAACTATCACGCTATTCGCCAGTTATTCGTCACTTACCAGTCGAAATGCTTGTACGAGTTATCGTAAATTGGACTCAACGAATGGACCATCTGAAAAGTAGCAACATTTGAAGTGGATAATCTTCAAAACATAAATGCCAAATAATGTTTTTTCGAATGATATTAAGCATTGTTCGTTAAATTTGAAGCTTCTGTGTTGTCTTTAAAAGTGTAGGGAACCTCGAAATGGATCACCCTTTACTGTTTGAAAGTTCTGGTTGAAAACAGCTTTACAGGGTTGAGCTCTGAAGCGCTAGTAACTAAAGGAGATGTTATAATTCGGGTTGAGAAATAACTACCAGAGGTACATTATAGAGTTTTTCCAATTTGCAATTGCCTCTGAACCATATCCCCAATATGTAAAGACAGCCTAATTGCTCTGAAAGTAATGCTACCGCTCTCCAACCGATGCCAGTTCTATCATCTTGAAAGAAGCAAAGCATTTTACTTCTTTCTGCATCTTAACAGTTGCTGGACTTGATTCTTGACTTTAAATCAGGCATTTCTCGAACTCCAATCATAGATTGACAAAGATGCCACTGTTAAGTGACCAGATCAGCCGACTGTGCGACTACATTAGCTGCTGCTGCAAAACAAACGCTTAAGACACTGCCAACGCAAAAACCAGTCATAACCAAAGCTGTTACTGCGACACACAGTTCAAACCACTGTTACAGCTACTGTTGAAGAGCGCGCTGTTGCCTGCACTGCTCATCTGCGGCATCCACAGCTGATCGTCTGCAGCAACAGCAACTTGCCACATACAGCAACTAGCCAGTCAAGAGCCCGCGGAAACCAGCCAGTAGCTGCAGCAGCCACAACACTATTTGTTGCATGAAAACGCAAACGCTGCAGCAATTTCACTTTCATTCGCCGAACGCGCGCGTACCACGGCAGACGTGTTCACCTGCAACGCAAGACGCGAAACCAGCAACACGCACGCAGCGATCCGTCGCGACGAAGGAGCAACTGATCTTACTCCAGTTCGAAGGATATTGCAAAAACAGAGTGTGGCACAAATAATTATTGCCCGCAACAGGCATAAATCGATTTAGCAGCAAGAAATAGTGTGTGCTGCAATTAAAAGTATCGGAAAAAATATATTAACAGTTAAAAAAATATCAACAAAATCTTAATTTGTTTTGCTACAGTTTACAACTGCCACAGTTGCAAGCAGCGCTTGTTGCTGCAACTCGTTCGGTATACTTGTACTTGTTTCATATTTAAATTTGCCACATTGTGTTGCAGTTGCGCAGTGGTGTGCGGTTTTTTTCGCGAGGAAAACAATTTCTTTCGCGGTCTTCAAACATCGTTTTCGCGGCCATCAAAGTGAATAAGAAAATAAACTAATTTGATTGTGTCGTGTGGTTAATTTGTGAAACTGTGTGTAGCGAATTTTTTGCTTCTTGCCTCATTTGATTTTATTTTTACAACTCCTCGCGTATGTGTAAAGTGTGTGCCACAATAGCAGCCGCTTGTTTTGAGTTACAGTGACATTTACTTCTTCGCGCGGCCTTGCATGCCACTATCGATCACTTTTTCCCACATTGTCGGCGTAGTTGTGCGCCATTAAAAGGTTTGTGGTAAAAAAAATGTTGCAACATTGTAAGAAATCGTGATTCGTGCAAATTCCTTACAATTTTACATATTCATACTTAAAAAAAAACTCATTGACACGTTAATTAAGTAAACTACGTTCAGTAGTGTGAATATTATAATTTATAAAAAAAAAATTTGCGCAGCACATATCGCTTTCCGCGCCCGATTATTCAGTTTTAAGTTAAGTAATCTTCTATCCGAGGCCGTCTTTTATCCGAGGCTGTTGTTTATTTTTCTTCAGGGCGTTTTTTAAGTAGCGAGTCACACATCCAGCGCAAAATCCTGGGGAAGGATAGTTCGCCTTCTCACTTTAGCTCGCCTTCAAACGGATGTTCTTTGGCTACCCAGAGGATACTTGGCCTAAGATCGAAAGTCGTGAGCTGCTTGAGCTATATGTAACAGATTCGTTTCTGGCCACTCTCAAATGAATGGCAATCAGAGAACTTTGCTGACTTGCAAGAACTTCCACACATGACTCCATCTATCCAATCTTCTATGTTACAAAGACTACTAATTTCGCGCTAGTCCTATGAAATGATCAGTGAAAACAAAAGTCACTCAATAATATCTGAAATATAATAATTTTTTGTATTTAAAATAAGAAAAATCGACACTTCATAGTTGCAGTTCTTATGGAAACTTAATTTCAGAACATAATTAGCAAGCGGGCTGCGTTGATTTCGATCAACCAGTTTGTATGGCAACCTAAATTTATTGTGGTCTAACATCGGCAGTTCCGACAAATGACCAGCTTAGTGAGGTGAAAGGGACGTGAGAAAAGTTTCAGATCGATCGGGAATGGCTAAAGCAACTCAGCTCGACTCGCTGATCATTCATACATATGTATGTATATGAATAACTCTATAAAGCCTCTATTTAGGAAGTAACAAATACTGTTATAATAATATACAAATACCATTACGAGGAATGACGTACTATAATGGGCTTAATTTGCATGGAATTTTACCTCATAATATTCCGGGGAATACTTTTTATACTCACTCCAAATCTCTTCATTTAGAAAAATCATTGCCATTGATATTAGTTTCTAACATTGTTCAGCGGGGAGTCGTACAAATATTTTCAAGCTTTAAGCACAAAAAATATATTTACTGAAGTGAAAATGTAGTGAATTCGGTTGTATACAATCCGAGCCATATATCGAACATCTAGCTCATTGCTGTTATATAATTTCTCAAACACATCCACTTCATTCACGTCAATCTTTACGAGACTATTACCGTTGTGAGCTGCTTCCCTGATATTATTTCTAACAATTCTGATAGTTTAAGTAGTACCAAGTAGCTTTATCTTGAGACAATTATGGATATGTTGATATGACTAAGGAGTTCTTGATTTCGAAAATAGTATGGAAAACAGTTCAATAATTTGGGTACAATCTACCCGAGCAATATTTGTATTGCTCTATGTTTGCCACTACTTGTGGATATTTAATTCACAAACACGTTAAAAATACAGCTGAGTCTCGGTGGAGACAACCCCTAACGAAAACGGTTTACGGAAAGCAGAAAACCCTGCCATGATCGGAATATGAGCCGAAAATGCCGACTATTAGAATTCAAAATGAATGATATAAGAACTCTAGTAAGAGTACTAGGAACCACTGTCTCATTGACAGACATGCCAACAGACTGCCGCCAAGAGGTGGTGACACAAAAGACCATAGAACATTATATTTTTTCAAGGGCTTGTATAGGAAAACAATCGCAACCATCAGTCGAGGTGATGTCTTGGGAGTTGCACATATAAACTTTTCGTATTGATAAACTTCATTAGAAGCTCATTGTGATTCAGATAAACAAAATAGAATGAGGGGAGTTCAGTACCGGTGGTTTCATAACATTTCAGACTTATTAAAGGCCGAGGTGCATCATCAGACATCCACCCTACCTACTTACCAACCTGGTTTTCTATATTAAAAATGTAACTCAATGCAAATTTAACCATGCACGTAGCTGCCAAAATTTATTAACCGCAAAGAAGAGTTGTACCATTTCACTTAATTTTCCAAAGAAAAATCTCAATTTATCATTTAACTCCTTTACAATAGCTCAGCGAAGTAATTTGACTCTGTGAGTAATTCCGAGTTTATATTTGGCGTGTAATTAAAAACGATTTATTAATTTGCTTCGTTAATGTAATCATGTAATCGCAAGCAAGAGTAATCCTTCAAAAATGCAACGTTCAATTCGTTAAGTTTTGTTGTATGCTCTTCATATAAAAAGTTGATTCGCATTACACAATAAATAAGTTATGCATCTACATAAAGACATACAGCAATAAAAACTGTGCTGTGTATATATTAAGGGTGTACTAAAATATTTATTTTGATGAAAAGGCTAAATATGTAATTCGAAGTTGATCTAATAAAAATTCTAAAATATCAAATTAGTATTTTTAATAAATGTGTTCTAGTTTTTATTGTATATTTACATAAATGAATAAAATCACACTACCGGATATGTACCCAGAAGTTGTTTCACTCGAACATTTCAATATCAGAAACTCAGAATTTCGCACAAATATTCGTTTATGTAACAAAATTTTAGTCATAATCAGAAATTTTTCAAAGATTACTTTTTCGGCTTGCTAAAAACCAACAGTTTACCTGATTATTGATCAAACTAATCAGTGAGAGTACCCCCTTAAGGGGTATATTTTACCACTTTTTAGGAAAATTTTTTTAGGCGACAACAAAATTCATTCATTTTAATTTTTTAAGATATTTTTATTTGTATTTTGAAATGTACAAAAAATTTTTTTTTTTCGTTTTTAACATTTAAAATTTTTTTTTTAATCAAAGTAGTCCCCAACAAAAAAAAAAGTAGTTCACTGGTCATGGTGATAGCGACTGTTCATGTTGTCTGAAATAAAAAAATCGAATGGATTATTATTCAGTAGTTCTGCGGCTATCGTCCATACTAAATAATGGGTTTTCAAAAAAGTCTTGCTGTATTTTTATTGAATTTTTTTTTTATTGAAATTGAAATGAATTTTTGATGACTCATGCCCAGCTCTTGACCGATGCTACGGCTGCTACTATGCAGGACTCTTTCGACCAATTCAGCGATTTTATCGCAATTTTCGACGACAGGCCTTTCGGAGCATGGCGCATCTTCGACCACCTCTACACCAAAACGAAAATGTTGAAACCATCGTTGTGCGGTGGAAATAGAAACTGTATCGGGTCCATAAAATGCACAAATTTTATTGGCGGCTTGAGATGCATTTTTGCCTTTATCGTAGTAGTACTGTAAAATATGCCGTATTTTCTCTTTATTTTGCTCCATGTTTGCGACGCTATAACTCACGAACGACTTTAAAGAAACGACAATCAATCAAACACGTGTTAGCGCGTGAAATGAGCTTTCCAAAAAGGATAGCATGACGCGATGCGACGAATAAAACTAGAACTACGCGCTTTCAGCGCCAACTTGCGAAAATACCGCAAGACTTTTTTGACAACCTATTATAATTAATTTCATTAAAAAAAAATGTCGAACTTCAAAAAAAGTCACGAAAATCTTGTGTGAAGTGTGTGCAGTGAAGAATATATTTGAAAATTTCAATATTTACATGAGCATTGGGTCTATCTGAATTTCATTCTGTGGTTATTGGAAAGTAACACTTAAAATTCATTTACCCCTTCAGGGTCGGTTTTGAATCGATCGCTGTTAAAATTACTTTCTCTTTTATACTTACTGGTTTCATTTCTGGAAATTGGCAGTATTGTTTCCTAATGAAAGCTTAAAGAAGAAAAAACGTTCACTTCGGTTGTGCAGAAGCTGGACGGGGACTTGAGTTAAGCGTTCGGTTTGTATGGCAGCTATATACTATGGTTGTGCGACATTGGCAGTTTCAGTGCTCCTTAATGATAAAAGAACGTGTGCGATATTTCGGACTGATATTTCAAAGATTTGAGATACTAGTTTGCATACATACAGAGGGACAAGGTTAAATCGACTCAGCTCGTCATACTGATCACTTATATAACGGATAGTCGCAAAAGTCGTATCGTATATGTCCAGTGCTACCAATCACATTGCGTCATACCATATAATGTTGAAAAGGTGAGATTTTAATTTAATTTTAATAAAAAAAATTAAATTCGAGGAGTTGAAAAAATGTTACAGTTGTTCAAAAATGAGTAAAAATAATAAATAAATTCGCTATATTTTGAAATTTTTGTATAAAAAGGGAAGAATGTCACGCAAGCCACCAATGAAATTTATGAAGTTTAAGAAGACGATACTGTATCAGTTCGTGTAGCACAACAATGGTTCGCTCGCTTCCGTTCTGGAAATTTCGTTGTAAAAGAAGCACCTTGCTCTGGTCGACCTATTGTTGAAAAAGTCGATAAAATTATGGAAAAGATTGAGCAGGGCCATCACATAAGCAGCCATGACATCGTTAAGAAACTTAACATTCATCATCAAACGATTTTGAACTATTTAAAAAAGTCTGGCTACAAAGATAAGCTCGATGTGGTACCATGAATTGTCTGTGAAAAATTTAATGGACCGAATTAACATCTGCGATTCTTAGCTGAATTGAAATTAAATCGAACCATATCTGAAGCGAATGGTAACATACGACCATTAATGGATTAAATACGACAATAATGTGCGAAAAAGATCACGGTCCAAACTTGGTGATGTTCAATAAATGGTCGCAAAGGAGTGACGCCTCGAAAGGTTATGCTAAGTGTTTTGGTGAGATTGGAAAGGAATTATTCACTATGAGCTGCTCCAGCGTGGTCGAACGATTGATTTTACATTTTACTGTCAACAACTGATGAGATTGAGGCAAGCAACTGATCAACAGAAACTGCTTCGTCTTCCATCAGGACAAAGCTAGACCACCACACATCTTTGATGACTCGGCAAAAACTGGGAGAGCTTGGCTGAAAAATTTTGATGCATCCACCATATAGCCCTGGTCTTGCACTATCAGACTACCATTTATTTCGGGTAATGCAGAACTCCCTTAATGGAAAAAATTTGGCTTGAAGAGAAGCCTGTGAAAATGACTCGCCGCAGTTTTTCGCCGAGAAACCAGAAAATTTCTACACTGATGGAATAATGTCTCTAGCAGAAAAATGGCAAAAAGTGGTCGACCGAAATGGTACATACTTGGTTCATAAAAGTCCATTGTACATATAAAAAGAAAAGTAAAAAGTTTCCAAGATTACAAACACCCCTAATGTACTCATGAAGTGGCAAAGTCATACGTGTTTAGCTAATTTTCAAGTTTAATTCACTTCAAATTCAGACTTTCAATGCATAAAATTACGAGAAAGAGACGACAATATAAGCGCACCGTCTCTACACACCCAAATAGCCACATGCGGGTGTATTAATATCTCTCAATCTTGGTAAACCTTAAAACAACGCTCAACTAACTGACAACAACAAAAAGCATATATTAAGTGCAACAACAACTAAAGAAAGACAAAAGAAACACAATTACATAATTAAACATTGAATGACATGGGAGGCATTCGACTGCCGCAAATACCATGACCCATGATGGAGCTGCCATTGTTGTCATTACCGTCACTTGCTTAGCCGCTATCTATGTGCTGGCCTAACGATGCTTAGTACGCGCATACACACAACCATACAGACAGGTGCAATGACATCGCGCGACAGATGCGCCAAACTGGGCAAATGCCAAACAAGAAAGCCATAAAAAACGACAAAAAAGTGGCCGCGGAGAAACAATGTCAATAACAGCTATGCAACAACAACAACGAGTGACTACAAAACGGGTACATACCATATATTACTGAGGTAGATAATCAGACACAGGGCAAAAAGCTGAAAAAACTATTGACGTTTGTAAACTGACAAATAAAGTACAAAAGGCTGTGTATGTGTGTGTGTGTGAACACATTACTGCCTTTTTTATGTCTGTCTATATTTATGCGCTGCAAAGCTAGTAAAATTAAGTGCCGCTTTGATTGCTTTGCATCTTGTAAAAGATAAAAAAGAGATGCTTGCGTAATAGCTTTGAACCGTTTTGTCTCTAACGGTGAAATTTTAACGATACTTAGTCTAAACGGGTGCTTGAAAAATACTTTACGCATGTTAAGCGGGTAATGAAGCGCATATACTCAGGCATATGAAATCGGAACAAGTAGGGGAGTAAGGGGAGTTGATGTGGCTTAAAATCCGAGCAATCCAATCTCGTTCGTTGCCACATGTATTAACTTCGATTGCAATGAAGCTGGAATACTCCACACAAGCACAGAAGTTTCCATACAAGAACTTGATTTTGATCGCTCAGTTTGTATCCCAGTTATGTGCTTTAATTTTCTACTAATGGCGGTTCGAATAAACAGCTTCTTAGGGAGAAAAGTACACGCGAAAATTTTTAGAGATATATCTCAAAAATTGATATGCCGAAAACCGGACATAGCTGAATCAACTCAGCTTGTAGCATTGAACATATTACTATGAGCAAAAAATAGTAAGACTTTGTTTATAATTTAAACATTTTTTTTCTTCAAAATCTATGTTGTTCTCCTCAAAGTAATCCCCCTTGGATCCAATACCTTTGTGCCAACGTTTTCTCCAATCCTCCAAACGGTTGTTAAATTCAATTTCCGGAATAGCCTTCATTCGCTCATGGCCTCAATTGACTCAAAACGATTTCCCCGGCGCGGTCACTTGAATTTGCTGCATAGCCACAAGACACATGGAGCTAAATCAGTCGAATACGGTAATTGTGGAATGATATTGTTTTATCAATTTTCCTTTTTCACGAATAGCTTCGCACAAATGACGAATAACACCAAAATAGTATTGCTTGTTGACAGTTTGGCCGGTCGGAAGGAATTCGGAGTGCACCACACCTCGATAATTGAAAAAAACTGTCAACTGATTTCTGACCTGATTTGAGGTGGTTTTTTCGGCTTCGACTAACTTTTGCCACGATATTCGGCCGATTGATCATCCGTTTTCGGGTCGTATATATAGATTCAAGAATCTTCGTCAGTAAAAATACGTTTCATTCTGGTAGTCAGAAAGCATTGTCTCACAGACGTTAACGCGGCTATTTTTCGAAAAAATTTAATGATTTTGGAGCCAATCGTGCTTTCACTTTTCTTAGGCTCAAAATGGTTTTCACTGATTCTTCCGATATTTCAACGATATCAGAAAGATCTTTGTTTGTTAATCGGTGATTCTCAAGCACCAGTTCCTTAATTTTATTGACGTGTTGATCATCAGTTAATGCTGTATGGTCATTAAAATTTTTAAATTTTTTTAAATTAAAAAGTATTACTACATTTTGCCCAAAGATATAGGTAGATACATACATATGTACAAGGTCCGTCGCAAAAGAAACAGAACTTTCAGAATATAACTGTTTCTGGTGGCGCCACCTATTGGTGGGTATATGAAATAAAAAAATTGATCTCTTGTTGACATTTCGTAAAAATTTTAAGACAATTTGATAACTACAATCGATGATATCGATCAAAAAGTGACAGCAGCTTTTGGTCATCGGTCGTAAAATGCAAAGAGCAAATATTAAATTTTGTTTTAAACTTGGGAAAACGTTTACTGAAATATTTCAAATGATGAAAAAAGTTTAAGCTATTCCAAGAAGGTCGTGAGGACTTCTGTGACGGTCAGAAGTCATGTCGGCCAAAATCAAAAAAGAAGTCAAAAACAAAGACAATGCTGATTTGTTTTTACGATTCCGAGGGTATTGTACACCGAGAGTTCGTCCCACCTGGCCAAACGATTAATGCTGTGTTTTACCTTGGTGTTATGAAGCGTCTTTTATCACGCATTCGTCGTGCTCGACCATAATACAGTGAGGCAGGGTCCTGGCGACTGTTGCACGATAATGCGCCGTGTCATCGGTCGACGCTTGTCACTGATTTTTTGACAAAAAACTCCATATTAACCATTAATCACTCACCCTACTCACCTGATCTGGCACCCTGTGATTTTTACCTATTTGGAAAACTTCATTTGCCCATGAAAGGACATTGGTTTCAGGACATTTCAGCTATCCAAAAGGCGACGACCGATATTCTCAAGAGCATTCCGAAAAATGACCTTAAACACTCATTTGAAATGCTGATTGACCGGGCTAAACGCTGCATCGAAGCACAAGGAAACTACTTTGAATAAAAAAATATAACTTTTGAAAATATTAATTTTTTGTTGTTTTTTTTTAACAGTCCTGTTTCTTTTGCGACAGACCTTGTATATGCAAAATATTTAAAGGGTCTCTGCCGTTTCTTTCTACGTGCTACAAACTTCGTAACAAACTTAATATACTTTTTCCGGGGTATAATTACCGAGTTGTTTCAGAAAGTATGCGGATAACTTATAAAAGTGGTACAACTGTTTTAAATATTTTATTTCTGCTTTACTGCTGCGAATGACTTTAAGACTTAAAATCAATTAAAATAGTATAAATAAAACAAAACTCTCCAAAGCTTGACGAATCGAAGACAGCTAATATATCATCGAATAGCCAATAATTTCTAAGCCTTAGTGAAATATTCAGATAACTTCAAGGACTAGCCGTAGTCTGGTGGTTCTTAGAGATTTGGGTACAATTTGTTATATATTACCTTGAATATGTATTTAAATAGGATATTTTATTTACTTTTCCTTAAGGCACCCTTCAACATTTTATAAAACCAACACCAGTCTTGAAAAGGTCATAGATTTAAGTTGCAATAATTGCGAAAGGTCTTACGTTCACGCGGAAAACAGCTCCAACTTTCTTTACAGCTTTTAAGAAGCCACATCATATTTTTGTGACAGCAATATCTTTCATCGGAATAAACTTCAGCTGAGTAAATCTTCTGATTTTTGCCATAAAAATCCGAATTAATCGGAACCTAAGAAAATGAAAAACCACTGATAAGTGATTGTGTAATTCCAATATTGTCCATTCTTTTTGTTGAGTGGGTTGGTGTACAGATGTGGCAAATTGTATTTTAGTGTCATCAGCTGTGGTGAATTGCGCTGTTTTATTAGGATACGACAGTTTTACATAACTCAGTTAAACAGTGATATTCTTGACAGCTTCAAAAACAAATATCTTTAAGCCAGTTTTTATCAAAAAATCCCTGTTCGAGTGAATCCTTGTATATGATTATGGATTACATAATCACTCAATTGTACCAGTAGACACACATCTCTCGCTCTCAACAAAATGTTATAAATGTCCTGTTAAAGAATTTCAAAGCGGAAGCAGTCTGAGTTGCGGGAAACTTCTTTATGAATATATATTCTTCGTCTTAAGCTCAAGTTTCCAAAAGAAAGGCGGATATTGGACTTACACCCGCGGCCGAGCGTAACTTACCATTAAGAAATTTCTAGCGAACACGTGTTCTATCACTCATTGTAACGGTACTTGTTGCGATAATGCGAGGTGATCTTTGACTTACACAAATCTAAAATATTAACAAGTAAGGAAGGGCTAAGTTCGGGTGTCACCGAACATTTTATACTCTCGCATGATAAAGTGATAAAGGGTGTTAAGAAAATATTATATACCGAATTTCATTGAAATCGGTTGAGTAGTTCCTGAGATATGGTGTTTGGTCCATAAGTGGGCAAGGCCACGCCCATTTTCAATTTTTAAAAAAAGCCTGGGTGCAGCTTCCTTCTGCAATTTCTTCCGTAAAATTTAGTGTTTCTGACGTTTTTTGTTAGTCGATTAACGCACTTTTAGTGATTTTCAACATAACCTTTGTATGGGAGGTGGGCGTGGTTATTATCCGATTTCTTCTATTTTTAAAATGTATATGGGAATGCCTGAAAAAAACGACTCTGTAGAGTTTGGTTGACAAAGCTATAGTAGTTTCCGAGATATGTACAAAAAACTTAGTAGGGGCGGGGCCACGCCCACTTTTCCAAAAAAATTACGTCCAAATATGCCCCTCCCTAATGCGATCCTTTGTGCCAAATTTCACTTTAATATCTTTATTTATGGCTTAGTTATGACACTTTATAGGTTTTCAGTTTCCGCCATTTTGTGGGCGTGGCAGTGACAGCTTGCACGGACGGACGGACGGACAGACGGACGGACGGACAGACAGACATCCGGATTTCGACTCTACTCGTCGCCCTGATCACTTTGGTATATATAACCCTATATCAAATGGTAAGTTACGCTTGGCCGCGGGTGTATGTCTTACAAATTTAACAGAAAAATTTTATATTTATTCAAACGGAGGTAAATCCGTTGAAAAACTATTTTAATAGTCATTCCGATTTTATTAATCATATGTATAATGAAGAATTATTTTAACTGAACCAAAGACAATTTGAATGTTGTACTAAAAAAAGCTGTCTCCAGACATTAAACTTCGGTACTTTCGGAATAAAAGTGTAAGTATATTATGCATTAAAGCGGGTCGACTATTTTACTGTAAAATCGCGTATGCGGAAAATGTTCTACGGCCCATTCTGAACAACTTAGCCTAAGAGACTATGAATCTTAAACCGGTTTCGAACCAGCGATGTTTAAGCAGAAGTTTAAGAAACTGAATAAACGGTTGTGTGGGGGAAATGTGAAATAGTTGTGCGATATTGCTGATTCCGACAAATGATCAATAGAATATCAAAATACATTTACTTATAAAATTCATTTGGTGTCTCAAAAACTGATGAACAAATTTGTATGAGCCCTAAAATCCTTCGTCTTAAAAATTGACGACTCGACTCCGGTTCCAAACCAATAGTCTCTTAGACAAAGTTGTTCAGAATGATCCATAGAACATTTCCCAATTAGGTGATTTTTTCGTTTTTACCTCGCTATAAACCGACCCGGTCTACTGTGCATGCCGAAGCTCTCTATAAAGCAATTCCATACTTGTAACCGGTTAATGGTTCAAATATTTGTTAGTATCCAGTACAATAGAAACCATGAAAACTATTTTTTACAAACTTGCTTCTTACCACTTTCATCTAAAATAATCATCTACAACCTCTTCCCCTACAGCTCATCTCACTTAAAAGCTTCAAAAAGTTGTCAATTCTTATTAACTCTCACATCTCTCTACATTCCATTCAACAGCGTTGAGATGTTAACAAAACTGTCGTTACCAGCTGTCATCTGTGTATTTTTATTAACCGCAACAATAGCGGCGGAAACAACAACCAATACTACAACAAAGACAGTACCAACCGCAAGAGTGAATGATGTCGGCAACAGTACAACATCACGGGACAAAGCAATAACAACAGTGGAAATAACAACACAAGTCAATTGTAGTAAAAGTGTGAGTAGAAGCAGAAGCCAAAAAGATGTCGGCACTACCCCGCCAAATGCGTCGAAATTTGGCAACAAAATCAGAGCCGTGTCAGAGGGTGTGCGCGGCGGCGAAACAACAACATCACTACTGCCGCTACAACCACCTTTAAATGTGACAAGCACCACAACAAGCAATTTCCTCGCACCAACGACCGGCAGGAGATCCGCCAGGCGCCAGCAGGAGAGCGCTGCGCCACCTCAGTCCCAGACGCTTTCGCCGGCACAATTGCTTTTGTCTCCACCCACGAAGTCACAAACATCTTCAACAGCAGCTACAAATGCGATTGTGCGTTCTCCATTGGCTCGCGCCTTAAGACAGTCAAATGTCAATGTGGAGAATGTTGCCAATGTTGTCAGAAATGACAGTAACACATTGCAACATGACAGCGAGAAAAAGGTAAGCATGGCATGGTTGTTAAAGTGGAGAGGCACAACATGCGAAGGGGCTTTTGTGCTGGAGGTTTCACGACCATATGTTCTTGTGTTCAAAGTGTTACTTAGTGGTTATTCTATTGGACGCTCGTTTATGGTTTGTAGCATGAAAAGAATGAAAGTTTATATTTCTCCACTAAAAATATTGTCGTAGTGTACGTTACTAAAGTTTGGTAGGACGCAAATGGCATAGGTTCAGTGGACACGAATAGTATAGAGTTTGAAAGAATGCCTAAGTAAGTATCTGAGGGGTTACACATTTGATCCAGAGGCGCTCAAATAGTAGTAAAAATGTAGTACAAGCCGTTGAACTAAATTGTAGGTTCGGTGTGAAATATAAGTACACGTGTGAGTTAATGCAAGATAGAAGGGCAAAAGGTCTGTATCTTCAGTCGAGTCGGGTTCCCACCTGCATTTTTCCTCTAAGTACTTTTCTACTAAATTATAACTTCAACTAAATTATGACTTCACTAATATTCATTTTCGACTTCATAACTTAAATTACACTCCTGGATCCCCACATTAATCTGCAGGGCGATCTTGGAAATTTGAAACTCTTCAGACTCTTTTAACATTCAGTTAGGATAAGTTATGTTAATCTGGTAGGCCATTAAACCACGCATAGACCAGTTTGGTTTTTTGCGATACCAAATGGAGTTGCTAAGTTCAAGAGGAGTAGTTATCCTTCAGAATTCTGCGCTTGATGTGAAGTTTGACAGACTCTGCGGCCTCTCAATGGATATATCCTCCAGTATATCACACCGTGGGGACCTCAGACGCTTAAAGCATAATCTTGCTAAAGCGGGACAAGTGCACAAGAGATACTTTATTGTTTCCCTGGTGCCCTGCTCTAGACATTTCCTGTAGTCTTCTCGTTCTGTCAACCCCATCCTGCGGGCGTGTGTCGCCAGCAAGTGACCAGTAAGTTTTCCCATCATGTTCCTACAGTCTCTTCTATTGAGTGCCAATTGATCACTGGTTACTGCTTGGGCCTCTACGCAGATTTTTGCTCTGAAATTGCCTACAGGTGCATTAGAGGCCAGCTCCGCGACTTTCGCAATAGCAAAGTCCTTGGCATGAACCGGCAACTTAAAAGGTTGCCTTATGCTTAACTCTGGACAGTATATTCCCACACCAACTCCATTGTCCATTTTCGAGCCATCTTTTTCTATATTTACTTTGAACCTTATTTTCCAGTTGAAAAGTGGGATCATGTAGTCGGTTTTTGCCTAACCGCTATTACCTCCCAAACTATGCCCGAAGGTTCTATACGTAAATTCTCTTGCAGCCAGGAGTCGTCCCGCCGATTTTTCTGCGCAATTTTCAGTGAAGAGGTCTGTAGGTGGCAGGTTTAGTATCAGTTCAAGAGCCGCCGTTGGAGTTGTTCATAAAGCACCTGTTATGCATGTTAAAACCTAAAGAGTTGTAATGTGAACGGAAATAGGTCCTAAAGCGCTGCTTTCCTTTATCCTCAGAAAGTTATTACTCCAGAAAACTCCCAAAGGCATACAATGTATATTTATACTAACCTTATCAACTCTTTTTCTCTTTCGCAGGATCTCCGAAAGGCAAACGAATTAATACCAGCACCAGTCGTAGAGATTTATAGCGAAAATGACACGAAAAGCTCGTAAGAAATCTATCAAAACTGTATTATATAACATAGATATCTTCCTAAAGTTCTCTTCTTTCTTACCAAAGCGACCCAAATACTCATAGAACTCTGCGTCAAAAGTCAAAGTCAAGCGAGTACATACATTTCGACATAAATGAAGAGGATGGCAGCATACATGCAACGGCAGCACCAACACGAGCCACACGAGTGGAGACAGTGAATGAAGTACTTTCTAACCTCTTTCCGAATGGTTTTACCGACATTTTTCGCTTCAGTTATGCCTCAGAACAACCGACGCAAGCGGTTGCAACACAAGGCACAGGAGAAATGTCAAAGTCAGCATCTGTTGCAACACCGGAGACAACAACTGAAGCCAAGCTAACAACAGCGCCTAGTAGTACAACAACAACTGCAACGCCATCAACCGAAAAATCAGAGCAATCACACACAAAAGCTTTCTACAGCTACGAAACAAGTGTCTCAAAGGAATATCGACGCGAACTGCGTCCTGGCCATACGGAGATTGTGGTGGAGAAGCTGCAGCTGTTGCCGCGCGGCGCCAACGTCGGCAGTGACGAGTTCAGCGATGGCAGTAATCTGATAACCAAAGACGATTTGTTGCGGATCAATCGAGCGGCAGCAGATGCGCCCGTCTTACCGAGTTTGTTAATGAATCCCAGTCAAGAGAATGCTAACGGTACAGTAGAGCAGCAGTCAAGGAAGCAAACACCAATCATCATACTGAGCGACGATAATAGCGCTGATATGGAGGGTATAAGTGCTGAAGACAATCTCATTGCAGAGTCCCAGAATGTGGGTCAACGTGTCTATCAGCGTTTACCGCTTGATGACAAGCCATATGGTTACAAAGTGGGCGTGCAAAGGCAGCGCTTACGACCCGACACTGATGCAAATGTAAGATTTATACACGATGAATCGCCAAATTTGTCAGAGTCGATAAGTCAACAGCCGATTTTTGTGGCCGAGCCGGAGCCACCAGCCGGCGACGACAAGGCTGAATTATTTGTGGCAGTTTCAAGGCATGGGGCGCCCAGCCAACAACTCGACAACTTCCAGGAGCATGCAGAACAAACTTTTCATCAACTGAGTCCAACACCAGAGGCGCCGTCACGTCAGTTTTTGCGAAATTTCAATCCGATGTTGTCTCCGGAGGCCGCCCCCTCAACCGCGAAGACTTCCTTCCATTACGAGTCGAATGCGCTACAGCCGATTATCTTCATACAAGACGGAAAACAAGCCAGTAATCCGAGTGTGGAATCTGGTGTGGTTGCAGCAAAAGTTGAAAACGCGGCACAACCTCAGAAGCAATCCGCCACAGAGCTACCACGCCTGCCACTGCTGCAATATGACAAGGATGCCGCGCAGATACGCTACTTAAAGGAACAGCAGCTATTGCAACAACAGCAGCAGTTACTACAACAACAGCAACAAATTTTGCTTCAGCAACAACAACAAGAGCAACAACATCAACAACATGCACAGTTAATAAGCCAACAGCAGCAATTGCAGTGGCAAGAGAAGCAGCAACAACAACAAATACAGCAACAACAACAAGAACTCACAGGTGATAAGCGACAACAAAAACTTTTTCAACCAACACCCCAATATGAACAACAGCAATTGCAACAGTTCCACAAAGAGCTGCAACAACACCAACAACGTCAACAACCGATTCATCAGCATTATGCGATTTATCAGCAACATCCGCCTCCACATGAATATAAGCAAGGGAAGCAACAGCAGATCGCTTATGAGAAGCAACAACAAGCTGTAGAGCTGACACGAAGACTGCAGCAACAGCAGGAAGAAGAGAAACTAAAACTACAACAGCAACAGCAACAGCAAATACAAGAACAGCTAAGTATGCAACAGGCACAACACGAAGCTCAAAGGCAAAATATTCAACAACAACAGCCTTACGCACAGACTCAATCTCAACAACAACAATATGCAACTCAGCCCTCGGCGCCAAGTCCAGCTTCTAAGCAACAGACTCAAATATCTGCTGATTCAGTAGCGGCTCCCGCCTCTTTCAATCAACAGTCCTATCACCATCCTTTAGTGACTCCCTTGTCACACAGAGCTCCAGCCACACCCACGCCTCACAGTGTAGTCTTTGTTACGCTGCACGCGCCCACCCCGCCATCACAGTTCGTAAAAGCCCAAACCTCGCCACCCACTTACACCCAGAAATCACCACATGAGTACGTCTCGGCAGCTGTAAGTGGAGCTGCGACTTCGCAGCACCCACCACATGTGTCACCTACACCACCGGCAATAGTACGACGTCCACATGGCGGTTATACATTTGTCGAAGTACAAAAATCAGTGAATATCCACAACAAACTGATCACCGAGAAAGATGGCAAGTTGGTTGAGGAACACGAAACAATTTATCCACTGCCACAGTATACGCCACAGCAATATCAGCAGCAGAAGCAACCCGCCGTTATACAGTCGTCATCCAAACCCGCAGCTATTATCCCGCCACCATCGCAGCAAGCAACACAGCAGACTGCGAAGCCCAGTGCCACAGAAGCACCCGCAAATCGAGCTGAGGTCCCGCACACTCACTATCCTATACAATATGCCCAACAACTAGCGCTGATTGAGGAGGGTGTCCATCCAAATGACTACATTCTTGTACCCAAGGAGTATGCATCGCTCTCGGCCAATCCAATAAATGTTCAGCACATCGATGAACCCGAACAGCAAGAGGAAGCTTCGTCTTACGCTCATCAACAACAAGCCTTACCATTGCCAAACCATCACCAATCAAACGAGCATAACCATGCTAGCTATGAAAGCGAGCAGCACCCACAAGAATACGTGCAATATGTACAGCAAAATTATGCTCAACCCGCCGAGCCGCATCCAGATCCACATCCGGCGCAACAACAAACGCAACACGCTTCTACCGAACAAAATACTCAAGAAATACACCCACAAACGCAGCCACAGCCGTATACAGAAGAGCACCACCCAGCTGTAGAAAAGGAGGTTGTCGAGCAAGTGGTCACGAAACAGGTTGAGAAAATAGTTGAGCGTCCGGTACATATACCATACCCTGTGCATGTACAGCAATACATTGATCGTCCATATCCCGTACAAGAGATCGTCGAAACGCATATACCCGTTCCATATCCGGTTCCCGAACCAGTCCCGGTACCTGTACATGTGGAACGCTATGTCGATCGTCCTTATCCAGTCGAAAAGATCGTTGAGAAGCGTATACCATATCCGGTCGAGAAAGTTGTCGAAAAGATTATAGAGAAAGAAATACCAGTAGAAGTTGAAAAAGTAGTTGAGAAACTAGTTGATCGTCCAGTGCCCATACCCATACGCGTACCTGTCGCTGTACCAGTACCGTACACGCATCAGCCACTTCCTGAATATAATGAAAACGCTGAGATTTACGGCCCTGCCTACCATCCACATCCGAATGCGCTCGGCGGTTGGTCTGATCCGACTGTAATCAGCGATTACGGCGGTCGTCGCCCCACGAATCTGCAAATACCGCCGAAAGTTTTGCAAAACTACTATACACGCATGCTGAAGAAACTACTGCCACAAGCGTTGGCGCAGCGTGGTACACCATCGTCTGAATCGTCAACCTCAAACACGATTTACACACATACACAGGCGCGCCCCAAAAAACCAACAACAAGCACAGCAAATTCCTTGAAGACCACAAAACAACCGATATCTGTCTCACCAAGCAGTTCACCAAACAAGCAAAACTCCTTCAAGATCGGCGATATACGCTTCGATTTGAAGCCACCACCGCCACCACCAACTGGTCCCGAATGGTCGAAGGGTTCGCGTTATATTTACAACACCCTGCCGCATGATCTTTCCGTCGCAGATTCGTCTGACACCGAACAGTTGGCGGACACATATAATGGTCCCTTCACGTCACACAACGAGGCCTACGATGAGTTTCAACGCTGGCGTAACGGTCACACCTTGAAGCGCAGTCCGCAATTTGGCAGAAATTTACAAATGGAGTATGGTTTCAAGCCGCCACTGGTGCCCTCTGTGGAGATCAATGATCAAGGTATACCTTTGAATGCCGAAGAAAAGAAGTCGGAGCAGTAATTGAAAGTTGGTGTGCGAGAAAGCTGCTTTGGGGATGTTTTATACCTATTTATTTATATAAGCTGTTAATTAACATTAAATGTTTAAGTTTTATTTAATTACTTAGCTCGATTAACTTATCTACTTTATTTAAATTCTGTGCCAAAATATCAAGTAAATAAGAGTCTCCTCAAGCATCGTTGGAAACACTGTTGTATCAAAAATGGAAAACTACCATAGTCGAAGAAGGTGTATATTCACAACCGCAAGCCAGTGGCATGTGAAAGTTGACCGAGTTGATCCGAGGTATACCTGGCTTCAATACCTTAAATTGTATTAATAAACTAATTCTTTATAAGTATTTATAGAGAAACTGAGAAGTTTATTACTTTAATAAAATGTTTCAAAACCTTTAAATTTTATCTAATTCACTTTTAAAAAGGAACTAGAAGTCAATTCTAGAGTTTTATGGATTTGATAAATCGGGTATTGAGACCACTATTAACAACGACTGATGGAAAACCTAACAAAAAGAGACATTAAAAATTGAAACAACTTCGGGCTTCAGTTACATACTTTTCCACTTGTCTTAATTCGCTAAACTACTATATCAATATCGTCGTATATTTCATACAGCTCCTCGTTCCAACGACTGTGATACTCGCCATTTAAAATTCACAAAGGACCATAAATCTTCTGCAAGACCTTTTTCTCGAACACTCCTTAGGAGAACTCATCAGATGTTGTGTCCTTTTCGTGCTGTCAAAAGTAGCTTCGAAATCGACGAAGAGGTGATGCGTGTCGATTTTCTTTTCACGGATCTTGTCCGAGGTTTGGCGCATGGTGCATATGTGGTTAGTTGCTGATTTTCCAGACCTAAAGCCACAATGAAAAGGTCCAAACAGTTTGTTAACGGTGAGCTTTAATCTTTCACACTATAAGCTCGATAGAACCTTATATGCGATGTTCAGGACGCTCACGGTAGTTGACGATGGGGCACTTAAATTCCAAACATCGGGGGTGCTTTCATCCGACAATATTCTACAAAGAAGCTCATGCATATTGCATATCAAGTCTTTGCCGCCGTGCTTGAATAGCTCGGCCGACAATTAATCAGCCCCCCCCGCTTTGTTGTTCTTCCGACGGGTAATATCTATTCGAACTTCTTCAAGGTCGGGCCATGGAACATTCTCTCCATGGTCATCAATGGAGGAACCGGGTTCACCACCTACTGGTGTTATGCCTTTACTGTCACTCAGCATAATTTCATAATTTTAGTTTGATCTGGGCATCAGTGACCAGGGACCACCTCTGGGGGTTCTTCAAGAGTATGCTCCGGTGACGAAACCTTCTGTTATCTTTTTGTAGAATTTTCTGGCATTACTCCTATCGGCCAGCTTGTCAAGCTCTTCGTACTTACGCATTTCGGCCTCTTTCTTTTTTGTATGCCCGCTTCCCTCCTCAACTCTCGGTATATATGCAAGGATGTAACGTTGCGAGGTAGGCAGTCTACATTATCATCATATCTTACTATGTCTAATGTTGGAATATGAAGCAATGAGCCCGTTATAGTTTCGGATCTGGCAAACTTTACTTTTTTTGATTTTGGAGGTTTAGACCAAAAGCATGATGTATTTTTCGGAGAGAGAAAATAGTTAGTATAAAATAATAAGGCTGTCAAATCCTAATGTAACTTGAATGCCAAATATGTTTGCCTTCTCTTCATAATGAAAGAGCTTGTCTTCGTCTTGAATATTTTCATACTTCCATTGATTTAAATCATCTTGGGGTCGGCTTTCAAATATGAGAGCAGCAAGCAAATTACAACTTTTGTATGCATTACCATTCAAGTTTAGCTTTTTAGTTCTAGGTTGTGGCTTTTCCTCACACTTTCAAGAGGTACTCTCTTAGGTAGACTTACTTACACTTACGGAATACCAAAAAAACTCGAATACCTCAGCCCCGTAAAAAGCGCAAAAGCTTCTTTCTCATTCCTTCATATTTTGGTGATTTATGACTATGAATAATATTGAAATCCCAACGTATTGAAAAACAAAACGAAAAGCCAATAATCGCAGAAGCTCTAAATCATTACCATTCCTTTGAGTTAGACAAACTGATTTCTTTTTCATTTCGGAAATTCATCCCAACGGTGTCATCTAAAATCAGACATCTGCCGCCCACCAACAGATGCAAACAATTCAAAGCTAAGCATCCAACCTTTTTCGCTACACTCCTTCAATACTTTTTTCAAACTTTACTGGCTTCCTGCATGTCCTTGCCTTATCCTGGCGCAGCTGACTTCATCGTCAGCATATGGTCGTAAGCAAACGCTGTCCATGTAGTTGTGACTAATACAAGCGCATCAGCTATGGAAGTATGTTGATGGAGGGAGCAAGGTGTGGCTGAGATTTGGCGTTTCACGCGAGCAGAATAACGGTATCACTCGCTGGGTGGAGTTGTTGAACAGCAGTGAACTTGCGTGGGGGTGCATGTATTGACATTGGGACAGGCAGTCGGGAAAAACCAAACATTGCTTGCAAATCAGATGTCATTGGCATGCGTGACAAACGTTTTCTTGCTTCAACGCGGCTGTCACGCTGATAGTGGAAGCTGCTTGTTTGCTAAGCAAAGTGTTTGCCGGAAATGTTTGCTTCAGAAGCGAATAAGAATTTGAGTATTCTTGGTAAGCCGTAAGAAGAATGAAGGTGTTGAAAAATTTAAAAATGTATTAAAATGGAACTAAAAAATTACTTTCCCAAAAAAACGTCGGTTTTAGTCGTTCTTAGAATCTATTAAGAGAATAGTTGAATATCGACAAAGTAAAAAGTTTGACTTGAAAGGACTTCTACGATCATTCCTCATGCCCGGAGAGCTAGTCAAATACTTCAGCAAATACGTGGAATCACTGTAAGATCTCTTTTGTATTTGTGAAGGGTATTTTACCATCGGGGCAACGGAAGTTAACGTTTTTTTTAATATTTTTCGTCTGCAAAGAGTTTCTGTTACACTTCTGAACTTTTTCCTGCTCTACCAACAAATATTTGATATTTTATTATCATTCAACGCCTAACAATTGTATTGTCAGAAGTGCAAGAACACGCGCCTAAATATACACCCACACATATGTACTGGCAAACATGTCACAGCTGCTCAAAAACAGCGTTTCGCCTCCACCTATTGTGTAACACGTAGATTTTAAAGGGCTTCTGTCACTTTTCACTTCTTTGCGAACCTTTTCTGCAATTCTACAAAACTCTCTATGCTCTCTTTCTTGACTTGAGGTGGAACATGTGTAAGTGTCGACAATTTATTAGCTGTCATATAAATCTTAAACATTTTGGCTGCTTTTTAGGCGCTCAAGTATTTATTTATTTTTACTTTCCTGCACTTTATAGAAACTTTCAAAAGTTTATGCCTCTTTTTTGTGCTGAAAATTTCTGTTCATTACTTTTCCTTGCACTGACAGCTTATTTCGGCAACTGAGATTTCAGCTTTCAATTGCATAATAATTGCTGACGCTCACAGATTTTTCCCCTGCATAAATTGGACTGGAAACATATATGTACCCCTAGCAATTACAGCATATGAATATCTTCCTCGGCCTACCCTTAGGCGTTTCCTTAGTAGTGGTAGAGCATTATTTTTCCTATGCACTACTTAAAATTTTCAACTATTCCCCCTTCATATGTGCTAGTCATGTCAATGCTCACTAATTAGCTCATTAAAATTGTCGAAATCACCTTTACGTTTGTACTTTTGCATGCACGAATACGTGCCTAATTGTAGGCAATTAATTGCGCTATTAACGGTATAATAAGCTGCATTTCTGCCATATGCATTTTTGCATGCCAACTTGAGTGCAATTTTCTCTCGGTAAAAGAATTTGCAGCACAGAAATTTTGAAAGGGCTCAGAGTACCAATAATTTCATATATGATCCTAATTATTTTAAGCATTGTAATGGAATTCATTGTACTTATTGCCTAAAATTTAATCTTCGCTCGAAAGGAAGCGAAAATAGTAATAAATCGATGGATGATCGAAAATACTGAAATCTGTTAAAACAACGTCCATAAGTAAAGGGCTCAGTTCCTACAGTCTTACATACAGTCTGGTATGAAGCTACTTCCTTTGCCAGAAGGCTGATAAGCTGTGATAATCATTATAGATTGTCAAAGCACGTAGTATACCGACTTTGAAACAGAAAATTAGAGGAAAACAAGTAAGGAAGGGCTAAGTTCGGGTGTCACCGAACATTTTATACTCTCGCATGATAAAGTGATAATCGAGATTTCATTATACGTCATTTACATATTTTTCAAATACCGTAATTGTGTAAAGTTTTATTCCGCTATCATCATTGGTTCCTAATGTACATATATACATATATTATACAGAAAAGGCATCAGATGAAATTCAAAATAGCGTTATATTGGAAGAAGGCGTGGTTGTGAACCGATTTCACCCATATTTCGTACATGTCATCAGGGTGTTAAGAACATATTATATACCGAATTTCATTGAAATCGGTCTAGTAGTTCCTGAGATATGGTTTGTGGTCCATAAGTGGGCGAGGCCACGCCCATTTTCAATTTTAAAAAAAGCCTGGGTGCAGCTTCCTTCTGCCACTTCTTCCGTAAAATTTAGTGTTTCTGACGTTTTTTGTTAGTCGGTTAACGCACTTTTAGTGATTTTCAACATAACCTTTGTATGGGAGGTGGGCGTGGTTATTATCCGATTTCTTCCATTTTTGAACTGTATATGGAAATGCCTGAAAGAAACGATTTTATAGAGTTTGGTTGACATAGCTATAGTAGTTTCCGAGATACGTACAAAAAACTTAGTAGGGGGCGGGGCCACGCCCACTTTTCCAAAAAAATTACGTCCAAATATGCCCCTCCTTAATGCGATCCCTTGTGCCAAATTTCACTTTAATATCTTTATTTATGGCTTAGTTATGACACTTTATAGGTTTTCGGTTTCCGCCATTTTGTGGGCGTGGCAGTGGGCCGATTTTGCCCATCTTCGAACTTAACCTTCTTATGGAGCCATGGAATACGTGTACCAAGCTTCATCATGATATCTCAACTTTTACTCAAGTTACAGCTTGCACGGACGGACGGACGGACAGACGGACAGACGGACGGACGGACAGACGGACGGACAGACAGCCATCCGGATTTCGACTCTACTCGTCACCCTGATCACTTTGGTATATATAACCCTATATCTGACTGTTTTAGTTTTAGGACTTATGTTATGTGAACAAAACTATAATACTCTCCTTAGCAACATTTTTGCGAGAGTATAATTATTTCAATACACTTTTCGAGTGTCAAACATTAATATAAGTACAACCTCTTTCGGGATAAATTATTTAAAGAAATTATACCTGAATATTGTTAAATTCATCATGCATGATCGGGAGGACACCTAACAACAAAGTGTGCTATATAATCAAGGAACAGGAACCTTCAGCTCAATATATTGTCGTTTGCATAAAAAACTGAATATAAACTAGCTCTCTAAGTTGAGATTCCGGGATTAGAACGTACGTAGAGCGTGAATTAACTGAAGTTGTTCCAAATTTATTAGGTCTACAACTTTGCTTCCGCTTTATTGTATAAAAACAGTTACAAAAATATTTTTATTTGCCGTCGCTAGCTACTACTTTTGACCATCTTTCTGGCAGCATGCGCATTCCGTGACGAAAGAACTCCTCATCTTTCAGGTCGATCCAAGTATCAATCCAATTTTTGACTTCTTCAGAAGAACTGAGGTGCTCGTAAGCTAGACCATGTGCCATCGATCGGAACAAGTGGTAGTCAGGATGCAAACAGATCTCTACAAATATTTTGTTGGGTTAGCGTTGACACTGATGTATAAGATCGATATAAAACGATTTAATCGATTTAATCGACCAGTGCTTGACCCTAGAGACATCTATTGCAAAACGGCGGAAGCAAAGTTGTACCTAATAACAAAAAGGTTTATCACCTTGAAAACGAATCTTGGAAAACGGCGGAAGCAAAGTTGTACCTAATAACAAAAAGGTTTATCACCTTGAAAAGAAGTAAGAGGAAACTAAAAGTAAAAAACTCTTTATAGAGTAGTACATTCACTCCTTTACAATGGAACAAAAAGCTCCTACGATTTACATCCGTAGAGTGCATTTGCTGCTGACAACTGTACCGAAGATGAAGTGAGAAAAATTATGCTGCCAATGCGTTTGACTAACCACACTCACGGAATTTCGTTGTGAACAGAAAGCATTCAAAAAGAAAGGAAGTGAATGGGGCGTTCGCTCTATTATAGTTGAAAAACATGCTTACCTCAGCCAAAAAGGGCAGTCAATGTATTCATAACAAAGGAAGTGTGCGGAACGTCTATATAAATCACATATACCAAACTGAAGTAAAGGAATTTTTTATAATCAACAGCAAAGAACCTTTGCACCACACATCGTATTCGATGAAAGTGCTGATTGCGTGATTTAAGTACTTGCGAATGTACTTTGGATTAGTTAAAATATGTCGTAATTTGTGTGGACTCTCGTTTGTAACTAATTGTTCGTTTACATAACCAAGTATGAAGTAAAAACTTCAAACTCCGGGGTTCCAACACTTAAATTGATTTGGTTGGTTGGTTGAAAAGAGAGATATGAATAATAAATGCTTACCGGTCTGCTGAAGTATGCCGCCTATTGATATTCATGGCGACGGGCTATTAATATTCATAGCGACGGACTCGAGCGATTATTTAGCCATCAGGACCTAAAACAGTGTCGACAAAGGCCATGATCACCAAAATGTGCCAGCATCGATGGCAATCCTCATCCAAATAACGCTGCGTAAACAGACCGACAGCGAATACCAACATAGGGCCCAGTGATCCTTGCGCATCTTCGTTCTGCATACTGTAGCAGGTTAAACTCCTACTTATCCAGAATAGACCCTGTTTTATCAAACATGTGACCAGTGTGAAATGAGTTTCCGAATGCCCTACTAACCATACACATCTGACAACCTTCTCCCTTTGGTCCGACCCCGTCCAAACAGCACGTTTCCAGAACCTACTGTTGAATGACGTCGATGACCATGTATCTAATCCTTGTCTTTCTAACCGGGATTAGGTACCCGCTACAACAACAAAAACCGACATGACCCCTGAATTTCCAGCTGACCCAAATATTAAGTAAACATTGGTGGATTAAAAGCTACCTACACAGGTTCTATCATGAAATTAATCCGAGCCACCCGACGTGTTCAGAGTAAATAGAGGACTCTAAACAAATATTTTTTATTTCTCTCGCTTGTAAATAAAAGGAAATAACTAAAAACTGCACTTGGTAATAGTTTTACAGTTGAAAATTTGACTCACTCATTCATCATGAAGAAGCGGTAAGCTGTCAATAAAGTGTTAGATTTAATAATGACGAAACTGAGATCTTTAAAACAGATTAAGCGTCCGGACGAAGCTTGAAATGTCTGGCCACTCCTACGAATAAACCGCTGGTTTCGTGGAAGAGTCTTAAGTAAGAACCCACTTCTTCTTTTAGCAGACTAAAGTTCAACAATCTAGCTGTCGATGGTTCCATGTACAACGAAAAAAAAAAGTTCAAAAAAGCAGGTTATATTTTTCGGTGACCACTAGAAACAAACAAATTACTCAATTTCGTAATTCTACGCAGTATTCTGCTACAAATATAGAGTTTTAATATAAAGGACTTAGACACGGGTCAGTACACGAAGCATAAACCATTGCAGTCCAGCAGCAATCTCACAGACCCATGGTAGCAGAATAAGTAAACTTTGATATACTTTCCTTTAAGAAAGAGATTTCAATTCAAAGTTATGGAAAGGTTGTGTATTTTTCGGTATGCAGAGAACAGCGATCTTAACTCATTACAAAACTAACCCTTAGAAATATATGATATCTCTTTTCTAATTTTAAATTCTTGACAAATACTTTTTCATTTCGGTAAGCAATATCTTAAGATCTAAAGACAGGAGAAAATGTAGAGAATTTAGTTCAAGAAAAAAGAACAGATAATGCTTCTGATTATAAGTAAAAACTAAAGCTGCGTCGGGCTTATGAATTATTGAAAGCATCTCAGATCACATCAGATCAGATCATAACTACAAGGTATGTTCCAAAGTAAATAGAACTTAAAAAAAACAGAACAAATTTTTTTTCGGCAAAATAAATTTATTTTATTCAAAATGGTCTTCTTCTTCTTCAATACAGCTTTTTGCACGGTCCAAAAGCATGTCGAACGAGTGTTTTAGCTCGTTGGCCGCCAGTATGCCGGTGCACGCCTTTTGAATGGCCTCTACGTCTGCATAACGCTTTCCTTTCATGCGCAAATGCATTTTTCCGAAAAGAAAGAAGTCGCACGGTGCCATATCAAGTGAATACGGGGAGTGGTTAATAGTGAAAATGTTATTTTTGGTCAAATAATCGGTCACAAGCGTCGATTCGAATGTTAGATTCTAAACAATTTTTGGTCGTCAGTCAATTTGTGCGGAACAAACCGTGAACACACCTTACTTAAGCCCAGATGGTCAATTCCATTTCCATGAATTTCAATGATGATGATCGGATGATTTTTGATGAATTCACGCACAGTTTCGATGGAATTTCCGGTCATCACGGATTTTGATTGGCCCACACGTTCATCGTCATTTACGTCCTCACGACCACTTTAAAAACGTTGAAACCACTCGTGCACTCTGCTACGGGATAGTCCATCAACGCCATAAACTTGTTTCATCAGATGAAATGTTTCAGTAAAAGTTTTACCAATTTTAAAACAAAATTTAATGTTGGCTCTTTGTTCGAAGCTCATTTTCGCACTGATAACACAAACATACTGACACTTAAAACGCAATAACTTCACTTCCAATCTATGGAATGTCATGAAATTCTCATTGGACAACGCAGATGCTAACCCACCAGTCGATATATAGATGGCGACACCAGGGGCCGGTAAATTCAAAAAGTCCTGTTTACTATGGAACTCACCTTGTCGTTGGGTTATATTATAACTAGTTGGGACAGGGTTGTCTTTGCTCAACGTTTTCTATGGACCTTACACTAACGGAGCATATTGTGCGACCCACAAGTTCCTACGTATAACTATGTATATACTTTCTGCATTTAACAAAATATATTAGTACCTATATTTACTCCTTCTGTAAACATATACATTATATACATACATTATATCAATCCCAATTCCAAAATCCACTCCCGTTTCATTTTCCTTCATTCCCGCATTGTAAAAGCTGGTGATGATTTCGAAAATTGCATTTTGCGGAGAATTTCAATCAGTGTCACCGGCAAGATCCAATGGCAAATGAACAACAGGAAGAAGAAGAAGAAGCAGGCAAAGGCGACAAAGCACAACAATTTCAAGCAGCTAAAGAAGCGACGAAAATAGTAGTTTCCTAGCAGGAAACACCAACCGAGCGTTGGCCAACGCTTGCTACTACAGTAACAACAACTATGAAATTGTCTCACCGCAAAAACCAACCCAAATCACCTAACGGCTCCGTTAACGGCATAGACAAAGCTGCTCAGCATGCGGTTGCATGCCACAAAGATGGTGCCAACTTACAACAACAAACAACTGCGCGACCGACCGAAGTCGTAATCAATTTATGCAGCCAAGGGAGATTAGTGCAGGGGGTTCGGTGAACGCAAAAATTCAAATCCTCGGACGCCGCTGAAGTGAGTTGTCTTACAAGGAGTTGCAGCTGCTGCATGTTGTTCTGTGTCAAGGCAGGGTATCTTCAGGTTGCTGCATAGCATATAACAAAAGTAGCAACTACAACAAAAACACCACCAACAAATCTGTATAATAAACAGTTACTTGTAAGCACACGTGTTGTTTGAGGAAATTTGTTTGCGGAAATGTTGTGGGCAATAGCTTCATTTAAAGGGGAATCTGTGAGCCTTTCCACAGCCGAAGACTGGCTATGCACATGTTTACTTATATAGACTCTCCTTCGGTCAGATTCTTCTACATTCCGAGCATTGCCAATATATTAATTGCATTGCTCGCCTGCGTGGGCCAGTGAATGTTCATGGAGAAGTTCAAAGGATAGAGAACCCTGGTGCAAAATGATGAATATCTTACTATTGACACAGTTATTAGAATCCACGAAGTAGTTTTCGTCCGTAAAGAGTATGCATTGAAGTTTTGTCGAGGAAACACCGCGTTGTTCCATTATCTATTATATCGCCACCTAAGTTGGCTATTCAGGTTTTACTTCCATTTCGAGTTTACATATATGTTGTCCGAGAAGTCAAAATGGTTGCCCTAAAGGCTGTTTTAAAACTTTTGTCTTTGCCGGCATTCCTTCTGAAAAAGCGAAATTATATTAAATCCCGGATGAGACCCGAATTCGACTCTAGCTGGATTGCTAAACCATGCCAAGACGTTTCATTCTTAATAAGGTAAGGTCAGAAAAAGCTTTCATGGACTATCAGCGGCTTTACTTCAGTTAGTTTTGTAATAAACAGATTATATCGATGTTAATCTGCACATTACTCGACACATCATATACAATTAATATGTGTTTTGGACTTAGAAAATTGATGATGGGCCAGAACCATGCATTGCGGTGGGGCCGCATACTATAAGAGAGCTCCTCCACATGAAGGAGAGTGTGAGAAGAGAATAGCATTGACAGCAGGCAGCAGGAATTAGCCATCCCAAGCTAATTCTGGGACGGCACAACCTTGCAATGTTTAAGAAATTGGTAAACCTTCCCCGATACAAGTTCTGCCTTCTTGTTGCGCTCTATGCAGGGCATTGCAGGCTCAGGAAGCTCTTGTCCAAACTACCGGTTCTGCGACATGGAACAGGAAACTTCAGAACACCTAATTCTGCATTGCACAGCAATTTGCAGAAGCAGACTCAAGGCCCTAAGTTCCATCTACGTAGACAGGGATCACATCACCTCAGTCGCGCCCAGAAAGATCCAGGAATTGTTCAGAATGCTGGACCTTTGTGACCAAATATGATATAGGGGAGGACACAATAAACCATATGTCGCAGTGCAGAGCCTCAATTTTTCTATCTAGATGCATAGATCTATCTGCTGAGAAACTAGAATATGATATTGCTTTATCCCACATTATCTTTGTTAGTAAACAAAATTTCTATGGACCATATAATGGGCTAGTATATTTCTTTACAATTTTCTTTTGTTGTACAACATATTTTGCTGATTTTTTACAATTTTCTACAAATTCGAACTCACGCCTAAAAGTATGCGACAAAGCTCTTGTAGTCTAATATAGGCACATAATAATGAGCACGATGATTTGTAGCTATATTTTTGTATTATTCCATTTCACTAATACTATCGTATCGTAGTATATGCCGAACATTTATTTTAATTGTTTTGCATATGTCGAAAATTCCATAAGATTTGCAATCGAGCAGAAATTGTTTGGTTACCCACAAAAGGTTTATATTTTCTTTGAACGAAATATGCCATGAGCAGACGGTCGCTTGTGTCTCTATATAAATACATAGTATCAACGAATATATGTGAATAAGACAGATATTTGTAGGCAGCAAATATAGCATAAACATATGTACATATATAGTAGTATTTATTATTTTACTCAATTCTAACGGAGAAATATGTCTTTTGTAAATATGTATAGAATTTAATATTCTCAGTTTCGGAATTATAAACACAATTCTGCAGTTATTGTAGTGACAAACATTCAGCTTAGCAGACATAGATGGATTTTGAACTATGTACATAGTTTTTAAATAGATGGCAACACTTATAAAAAACTTTTTCGCACCAATAACAAAGTTTTTACTTTGAAATACAATTTTTACAATTCTTTAAAACCTTTCAAATTAATCTCCTTCTGCGTCGAAGCAGCGCTGCCAGCGTGTTTTCTGAACATTGAAGGCGTCACGGAAGGCATTTTCCAGAATAGCCATGAGAGCCGAGGTGCATGCTGTTTGGTTCCCATCTTTCGTCTCAAAATACCACTGGAGATCATATTCTTCTGTAATTACGTTATTCACAAATTGGTGAACACTTTCACACATGTTCAAATTTTCTTGGCACACTTCCACTCGCCGCGATTTCTGGTCGTCAGTGAGCACTTTTAGGACCATCTTCGCACACACCTTGCACCTGTTCAAGTGCTCCGTCACATTTCCATGGACCACAGATTTTGATAAATTTAACATCTGGGCAATTAAACGAATACTTAGTCGACGGACACACGAGTCACATTGTCCATGTTTGTCGAAGTCCCAGATCTCCCAGCACGGCCTTCATCAGCAACCTCTTCCCGGCTCTCCAAAAAGACCGGGTCATACCGAAACACACCACTTCTTGCTAAAGCAAAATCTGGGTAAGCTTGCTTGATCACATCAAAAGTCTCTGTCGCAAATTTACCGAGTTTTATACAGAATTTAAACGCGTAGCTCCGCTCTAACGAACGCTGCATTTCGGCTTGCACCACTCACAAAAACACGTCGCGCGAAAATGTTTGTCCTGACACTCAAGCTGCTAGGGACTTGAGAACCCTTTCGACATATTTTAGAAGTAAGACAGATAGGTTATGGGGTTGTTTACCGTTAGAAGACTGAAAAAAAGCAAATTTTACAGAACTTTTCCGAGAAAACTTTTGGATTTATTGATTCCGAAATTTTTACACATATTTTGTTATTTCTTTTAGCAAAATTTTAGATAAACATATCTCCGAGAGCTAGTCTCAAATGAGACGTTTTGAATTATTTTATATAAAAAAAAAACAAAATGGCGGTAATATCAACGATCCCGTTAATTGAAATTTTTTGCGGCCGTCAACTTCCTAATTAGGCTTCTTATCTGAAATTAAAAAATTATTATTTTTTTTAATCAAGAAGCTCTTATCAAGTGCTTAGTAGAGGGTTTTTCTCAACTTCGAAAAGTTGGGGATTTAGGCCTGGATTTTCTAATAACTGCCATTTTTACAGTCGTTTTTCGACATCAAAATAGTTAAACCGCTGTCAAAATGCCATTTTTCGTGGAAAAGCGCTCTATCACGCAATTCGGTATAAAATTTTCTATAAAATACGCTTTAGTTCAAGTAAATCGGTTAAATAATTCGCTCGCAATTTTGACGGCCGGATAAACAAGTTAATTTCGAGGAAACGAGCCTCTTAGTTTTGCTACCTATACAGCCGCTGCATGAAGTGCAGTGATTCTGGGGCCTTCTTCGAAAATATTCGAAGTATACCAATGAAACGTCGGGACTATATTTTTGAATAGATTTTCAATTGAATAGAATTCTAAAGGTATTTCCCCCCTTAAAGTTTGGAACGCCTTTTCAAGCACATAAAGGTCTTTTCGAATTTGCGTATAACTTCAAAAATATTCACCGGAACAATATTTTCTGTGTGTATGCTTAAATATATGTAGAATATAAAAATGATATTTAAAAAATCGATCTAACAGTATATAACACCTTAAGACCTTTTTTTTATGGATGATACTAACACTTCTCACAGAAGCAGCGTGGTCGGTTTTGTATGGAATCAGCGGTCAAAAATACTTCCACTGCCTTTATAAAATTGAAACTTTTGCCAAAGCTTGTTAAAATCTCCATCTCCCGTTTCGCACTCCGCTACCTCCCGATGGTGACGAATTTTAATTAATTATATTAAATTAAAAAAGTTGATAAGTGAAAAAAGTTATTTTTTGAATATTATTTAACTAAATCATAAAATGATTTTAATAAAATTAATTTAATTTGCATTATTACATTGCAATAGTTTTCCTTGACTGGTGATGAGAGGATCTAAGCTTAAAAGTAATTGGCTTAGCAAGTCCTGATTTGTGACGACCCGTGAGCTCTTTCGTGTATGATGAAGTGGACACATCTTAACGTCCTTATTGCTTGAGTCTGCAGATTCTTCTGAAGGCTTTCCATTTGAAACTGGTGCCTGTTGAATAACGTCGGGAGCGTGAGTTAATTCCTTGCAGAACCTAGCACAAATCTAATGCATTTAGGGTTGATCGAACTGATTCCTTTTGAAATTGACTTCGAACAGGACGGCAAAAGCCAAATTTGTTTATGCTCTTCATATTTTGCGATTTTATTATGAGTTGTAGAGGAACGTCGTGTGATATGTCGTGACAAATATATTATTGTCTTCCAAATTTGTATTATAAAATTTCTGATTATATTCGCTCTGCCAAGAAGAACTGCTATCAAAGCCACATTTTCCTATTAACAATAGGTAATGAGAAGACTGGTCCAATAATTTTTTATCTTAACTTCAACATCAGATTCTGAGACCTTTATTTGCTCGGGATAACTGTTTTTAATTTAAAATGCTATCATAGCAGGTTAAAAATTTTAAGTCAAGTTTTTTGTTAAAGAAGCTTCTAATAAGTAGATACTGATGCCTTATAAAAATTCCGGTCTAGTTGTTCGCAGTAGATGGTAGAATTAAGCGTCTGGCTATATGGGATGATTCCCTCATAGTGGATAATTCCCTTCCAATCCCACCAAACACCCAGCAAAACCTTCCTGGCCGTCAATCACGGCTTGGCCACCGTTTGAGACGATTCACCGGCCTACGACCACGACCATTTCCACTTGATATTGTCGTATGTGATCCATTTTCGTCGCCAGTCACTATCCGTTTCAAAAATGGGTCGAGTTTGTTCCGTTTCAGCTTATCGCAGGCTTTGATTCGATCCAGAAGGTTTTTTTTCGTCAAATCATACGGCAGCCAAACATCAAGCTTTTTTCTGTATCCAGCCTCTTGTAGATGGTTTAAAATGGTTTGGTGACTAACTCCCATCTTCTGGGTGATGCCACGAGATGCCATATGCCGGTCTAATTCGAAGTTTTCCATGATTTGATCGGTATTCGTCGTGATGGTGTCGTTTTCACCCGCTCTGAATCGCCGAAATCATTCCTACGCAGTTCGAAGTGATAGAGTACAATCCCCTAAAACACCATTAATCTCATGGAACTTCGCGAAATTCAAAAGAAAGGCGAAAAGGAGATATTTTCCAAGCTAATATACATTATAAGCGTGAAAGTTTACACCGATATGATGTGCCAGGATAAAAGTACGTATAAAACAAACATTTGATAAAAGTGAGAAAATGATAAAATGCGAACCAAAGCTCATGATGAAAAGATATGATGAAAAATACATAATAAATACACGTACATACATACACGTAAACATGTAAATACAAAAAATTATGAGAAATAATTCTAGTGATGATTTGACGGAAGCTGTAAGATCGCACAACTATATCATACATTTCCCATACAACCGATTATTCATATTTTTGAACTTCATTGTTTTGGTTCCTTGTATGATCAGGTTGACGCGACAACTTGAATTCTGTGTGACTGTCTGTCCATCTGTATGTCTTTACAAGTGGTAACTCCAGTAAGAATTGAGATATAATGATGAAACTTTCTACATATGTTTCGTAGCATCCAAGAGAATTGGGTTTTGAAGAAAGGCTTATTCGAATCACTGCCACACTCACAAAACGCCATTAACTGAAACTCTATAAAGTGCCATCACTAAACACTAAATTAAGAAACAAAACCGTAATTTGGTACAGTGGATCGCACTAGCAATCGCTGAAGCTAACTCAAAACTTTCTGGAAATAAACCGTTTTAGCACTCTACGCGGTGATATATCCATTATAACAGATAATAACCATGCCCACTCCGAATATAACGTTTATAGTGAAAACTACTAAAAATTCGATAAATCTCGGAACAAATATATTAAATTTCATAATTTCATAATTGTGTGAAAGAGCTTTATAGGAGCGTCAATAAGAATTGGACAATGGGCGTCGCACTGCCTACCTTCAGATAAAATCGAATATATCAGGATCTATCCAAACAATTTGGATCAAAATTTGTTATGTGGTATATCGAGAAAAAACTTTGCAAAAGTAGTGTCCTTAAGGTATTTAATCGAAATTTATTGAGGTCGAACTTTAACTTTTCAAGGAGCCTCTGTGAAATAATGCTTTCCGACTACTAGGATGTCATGCAACGTATTATTACTAACGATTAGTTTTGGGTCTATTTTTAAAACCTGGAAACAGGTGATCAATCGGCCGAATATTGTGGCAAAGACAAACGAAGCCGAAAAACTACGTCAAAGCACGTGAATAATCAAGGATATGTTGACAGTTTTCTTCAATTATCGAGGTGTTGTGCACTCCGAATACCCTCCGACCGGCCAAACTGCCAACAAGAAATACTATTTAAGTGCTATGCAACGTTTGCGGAAACCAATGATAAAAAGAGGCCGGAATTATGGACCGACAGCTCTTGTTTTTTGCACTACGATAATGCACCATCACATACTGCATTGCTTCTTCGCGAGTTTTTCGCCAAATTTTCAACCGATATCGTTTTGCAACAACCGTATTCGCCTGATTAAGCTTCGTCTGACTTTTGGCTATTCAGCAAACCCAAGCGACCGCTTTGGGGAAACCGTGTTGAATAAATTCAAGACATTAAAGCGAATCGCTAAGAGCATTGAAGACTACTTCGGAAATGGGCTCTAACAACTGTTTCGAGGATTGAAAGAAATGTTGGCAAAAGTATTTTGATGCCAAGAGGATATTTTTAAGGATACAACATAGATTCTGAAAAATAAATAAAGAATTTTAAAATTATGAACAAAGTCTTACCATTTTTTGCTCACAATAGTTTGTATATCATGTGTATAATATACTACATACGATATTACAATAATATAATATACTATAATATATATACTGTTTGCCGGAAATTCAATAATCATACGTATATATTTGCATACACATATTTATTTGGTCGTATATATATAATCCATATAAATTTGGCCCATATCCGCATGAAAATTGAAATTTTGTTCATTTAATTATAAATTACG
>NC_052501.1:64577619-64651150 GCF_016617805.1 Bactrocera tryoni | reverse complement strand
TCACGAAATTTGGTATTTGTTATTTTCTAAGGCAACAATGTAATTTCCGAAAAAATTGTTCAGATCGGATTACTATAGCGCCCTTAGCTTCCATACAAACTGAACACATAGTTACTAAAAAGAAATGCACCTGTGAAGGGTATATTAGCTTCGGTGCAGCCAGAAGTTAACGTTTTTCTTGTACTAACATAAAGAAGTACACCTGTGAACGCGGTATTATAGCTTCGGTGGCACCGAAATTAGCGTTTCTTATGATTTTTATTTTGATTATAAACATTTATTAAAATGCACCGTTATTCTTCTTACTAAAAAGTGTATTCCTTTAAATGCTGCACAATCTAGTCCCTAGTCGACTAGTTAATTTAAACAAATAAATCAAAACAAGCAAGCAACAGGCATTCGTAACTCAGTATAAATAACGGTAATGGCACTAACATAACAACAGCAAATACCACTAAGAAATTGAAACAATTCCGGGCAATATTCAATAATGGCAGCCGACGAAACTAGAGTGCCAAGCCACTTTTCAATTACACTTTCTAGCTACTTCTTTTACCTCTACCTCTCCTTCAGCTAGAAATGTACTGACAACCGATCACAGAGCACGTCAAATTACCGTTCAAGTAGTAGTGGCTGCAGCAGAAGAATTGATAGACAATTTGCCACTTTAATTGTCGCAATTTTTCAGCACAACGAACACACACAGATGGGCACGGGTGTGCGGGTGTGTAAGCAGCACGAGTTATACGAACAGTAATTTCAACTGACAACTCGCCTCATTTGGCCGTTAGGTTTCCCCGCACGCCGCATTAACCATCCGATGTTCGAAATAATATCAATTTCACTTGATTTTCGGAATTTCCGCCTGCACTGCAGCTGAGTGTCGGAAGCAAACGTGGCAGCAGAGGTCACTTGGAGGCCCAGCATAGGTCCCAGCACACATGTTTATTCCTAATTTGTCGTGGTACATATGAATGTGTGTACACATACATATGTGAGTGTGTGTGTGGTAATTTTGTCCCCTTCACTTAAGTATGCCCATTAATTGTTCTGACACAGAGCCGCCACAGCTCTCCACTCCTATGCCCCCCTGCCCGTCATTTCCTTAACTGCTCTGCTCAATTTCATTTTACCATGTCTCTTTTCACGTTTTTCTCCTCGCTCAGCAAATGATTTGCACTGCTTTATTTTCGTAGCTATACTCACATTTGTGTTTGTTCTTCTTGTAGTTGTAGTTGTAGTTGTACAATTGAAATTGTGTAATTGCTGTCAATTTGACATTTCGTTACATTTCGCTTCGATTCGCTTCGTTACATTTTTCTGCTTTGGCTGTGGAAAAGTTCTAATTGCCTGTAACACACAGCATCATTTCACCAAGTGTGACCCACTGCACTCCCTCGGTTGTCTTGGAGGCACTAGATAACGGTACATGTGTGGTATGTTTCGAATACAGGTTACTTCAAGTAAACGCCTTCATTGTATACGTACATATGTACTCACATATAAGTACATATTCTTGGTTATTTAGGAGTACAGAACTATCTGTTGTGTTCCTGTGACATGTGAGTTAAAAAAAAATTGCAACTGTCAAAGAATTCCAATAGTCACTTTCGACTGGCAACCCTAGCACTGCGTACTGTCAAACTATTAACAGCTGAAGAAATACGAACTTATTTAATGGGAAGCGACTTTTGGTCTAGAAATAATGAATTATACTTATGCTACAATCACATTTCCATACCTTCAAAGCATTTTGACTGCTCTGTGGAATTCGAAATCGTAGAACCATAGCTTTAAGAATAAACCACCAAATTTTTAGAAGTTGTTTTGCGCAAACAAGTAAATTGAGTCTTAGTTCCATTATCCATGGTTGGCTGCAATCGGTCATTCGTGTTGAACTTAAATTTTCAGATCATTTTTTTTCTTTGTATAAATCATCATTTAAAAAAAATATTACCGTCAGCAAAGTTAAGCACGAATGAGTGCTGAAATTATCCATTACGGACACAATAAGATATTGATTGTTCCTTTAGCAATACCCCCATCATATAAGAAAAAGTGAAAAGTTGTCGTTACGACATGTAAGGAAAGCACCACGAAACACACTAGTTCCTATGGATATAGGAATATATGTACAGTAATCTGGTAGGCCAATAAGCCACGCATAGACCAGTTTGGTCCTTTGAGATACCAGATGGAGTTCCCTTTCTAAGTTCAAGAGAAGTAGTCATTGTTTAGGATGACTGTGCTTGACGCGACTTTTAACAGACTTTGCGGCCTCACTCGATACCTCCTCCAGTGTTTCATACTGTGGGGACCCAGATACGTACAGTGTATTCTTGTCAATGCGGGACAAGTGCGCAAGAGATGATCCATTGTTTCCCTCTAAACATTGCCTGCAGTCTTGTCATCATGTTTTTTCAAGCTCTTCTATCGAGAGGATAAAAAGAGTGTATTTCCTAACCCAAGAGGGTATCTAAAATTACAATTGGTTCCTTTACAGTACATGGTCACATACGTAAAAGTGAATGAATCAGTCCACAAGAAAAGCTTTAATAAAGTCAAAAGCAAAAGAATATGGGAACAGAACCGTTTAGATAACCTGGAAACGGTTTTTTTTTTTAAGTATAAAAACATTTACTACGAATTGGATTGTAAAAAATATGCAATGAATTAACAAAAATATATGCATAAGAAGAGTGTAGACGAACTGGGAACAGTTTGTAATATGTGCAAAAATAAATTTACGTATTGAATCATAAAATATAGGCACTCAGTTATTAAAAATATATTTATATGAAGAGCTCAGAAAACCTGGGAACAGTTTGCAATTTGTGCAAAAATAAATTTACGCATTGCATCGTAAGATATACGAACTGAATTAATAAATATATATGACAATAGGGACTTGAAAGATCTGGGAACAGTTTGTAATAAAAGTAAGAAATAAATTGACGCGTTGTTTTAGAAAAAATACGCATTAAGTTAATACAAATATATTCATATGAGGAGTTTAGACAATCAGGGAATAGTTTTTAATATGAGTAATAATAAATTTATCCATAGGATTATAGAAAATACGCTTTTAATTAATGAAAAAATGTTCATATGGGGCGTTTTCCAACCAGTGAACAGTTTTTAATAGGAAAAAAAATAAATTCAGATTAGATCGTAAAATAAACGTAAAGAAATTTTACAAATATATCTAAATGGGGTCTTAAAGACCAGGGAACAGATTATGATTATGGTAAAAAACCAATTTTCGCATTTGATTACAAAATATATGCTCTCAATTATTAAAAATATATTTATATTAAGAGTTTAGACCACCTGGGAACAGTTTGTAATGCGTGAAAAAATAAAATTACGCATTGGATCATAAAATATACGCATTGAGTTCATTAAAATGTATCTCAATGTGAATCTTTAATATCTGGGAACAGTTTGTAATCAAAGTAAAAAAAACTAATTTACGCATGGGATAGTAAAAAATATGCATTGAATTAATTAAAAAAATATTCCTCTGAGGATTTAAAGAATGGGAACAGTTATAATTTTAAAGAAAAAAAATTTAAAGGGACATAGAACTCTTTAACTCAATATAATCCCTACAACGAACATCTCATTATCATATTAACCACACCTAAATTGTATTATTACGATTATTCAAACCACTTTCATTGCTTTACTTCCTGCACTTTGTGTTCATCAAAATGGAGCCAGAAGTGAAAAATTAATTAAGATCTTAGCCAAATACACGCATCGGCAATAATACAACTGTCTTTAGTTGGTAAAATGTGTAAACAACTAAATAATTACGCTTGATAGTAATTAATGATAAAATCAGGCAATTGAATGGCACCAATGAGATCATATCGGTTAATGGGAATTGAAGTTGTATTACAGATCAACAACAGGAAATCCAAAAGAAAAAAACATGAAGAAAAATTTTCTGTTTAATTAGCAGATTATTTTAGAGTATTCAATTAAATTTTGAATATTTCAAAGAGTATTTAAGTCGAATTAAGTAACGGTGTCGACAAATTCGGTGAATGGAAATCGAAAATTATAAATAATAATGAAAACTAAATATAAAATATCCGTTTATTGAATAACAAAGCCACTACTTACACTTTTGGCCATGAACATAAGCGACTGGAAAACATACATACATGTTTGTATGTAGAGTTATATACAAACTGATTACGAGAAAGCAAAAAGTGTGTCCGAGAGCGTTTACAGTTATCTATTTGATGTGCGCACCCGGTTGGACGACTCACCCAAATCAGGCACGACGCTGGTAATCCTGTCTGCAAGCAGCAAAGGCGCTGCGAAAGTGAGAGTGAACTAATAGATGGGGCGAAAGATCATTACATAGCTGCCAATAGACGGGTTCAAGCACAATTGCCACGTTGAGTAAATGATTGAATGACCGCTTGACTGCACGACTGCTGCTACAGTGAGTGTACGTTTGCTTGAAGGAGACCCACAGTAGACCCCCAGTGGGCGTATGTCAGTGCGCTGCCAGAGGTGAGCGTTAGCCTTACATGAAATTGCAAGAGAGTATCTAGTTGAGGAAAGCACACAAAAAACAGTCGTCTGGAACCCGAATTGTCGACCAGTTCACGTGCTTTTGGCCAAGGCTTTGCATTCACTCGGCTTGTTTTTGTAGCATTTTTGCTTAGCAGCGCAATGTGCCACACAAGGAAAATGTGTTATGAAAAATTTTCACGAATGCGTTGCATGCAACAAAACACAAGTGACGCGAAAAACTGTTGCACAGTTGAATTAGTGGCGCGCAAGCGTGCAGATCAGCAACGGGAAAAGCTGTAACAGCTACAAAGCGCACACAATTTTTGTGGGAAAAAGAAATGTATTGTGACTGAAAGTGAATTTCAAGTAAAGCAAAAGCTGTCGAAAAAGTGTTGTGAGTAAAAACTGAGCAAAAAAAGAAATGTTTAAGTTTAAACTTAAAAAATAAAAATAATTTTTTGTCGGAATTAAAAATAAGAAAAACGACGGAAAATATTATTAATATTAGTGATTAATATTAGTAAAATTAAGGGAAAAATTTAATTTTTTTAATGAAAAATTATTTAAACACTGCGTGGAATATTAGTGAAACAAGCTGCCTATGAAAAAACATTTGTTTAAAGTCTTCAATTAATTTTTTTTTTGTTTTCATTACATTTGTTTTCTATTTATTTGCATTTATTTTTGCTGTGAGGTAAAATTTAAGATGCATGTGTTGTTTGGTACATGAAAATAATTAAACTGAACATGATTGCCTTAAATAATTAACTAATAAGCAATAATTTTCAACTAAAACAAAACAGCTTTAAAAAAACAAGTATTAAATTTTTTTTATTTAAACAATTTATTTTATTCATTAAAAAAAATAAAAATTGTATAATTTTCTTTCTTTCATTATTTTTTTCCCAAAATAAAATTTAGTTTTTTTTTTTAAATAAAAAAAATATAAAATGTTTATTTTTTTTAATAAAAATCTTTAATATTTTTTCAAGTTGTTTTGCTTTTTGTTGTATTTTAAAATTTTAAATTTAAATGTTGTTTGGTATATTAAAAAATAATAATTAAATTAGAAGTGTTAAGACTAAAAAAGTATAAAAATTCAAATCAAATGCATTATTATTTTTTAATAATTTTTTTTTTACTTTTTTTTGTGTTGGTGTGAAATTTTAAAATTATAAGTTGGTTGTTATATTAAAAACAAACTAAACTGAAAGTAACTGCACTAAGAACAAATAAATTCAATAAGGTATTAAATTTTTTTAATTTTAGTTTTTGTAATAAAAAAACTAATATTTTTAAAGTTGTTTTTAGTCTGAAAAATAACTGAATGTGATTGCTCTAAAAATAAAATAAAAATTAAATAATATTATTATAATATATTTTTTATTCCATTTTAGTTTATTCTTTTTTTTATAAATAACATTTTATATTTTTTTTATTTAATTTGATTTGCTTTTTGTTGTATTTTAAAATTTCGTGCATTAAAAAATTATAACTAAGATAAAAGTACATCACTTAAAAATAATAAAACTTAAAAAAAATTTTTTATTATTTGTTTTTTTTTAATTTATTTTTTTAGATGTCTTTTTTGTAAATTTTTAAATTTATATGTTGATAGGTACATTAAAAACTAACAATTAAATTGAAAGCTTTTGCACTAAAAGAATATTAAATAATAAAAAAAAAGTTATTTAAAAAAAATTAAAAAAATTATTTTTCTTTTGGGTTTTATGTTTTTGGTGCAAAATGTTAAATTGCTAATAAATTAAAAAAAAATAAAAACAGTTATACTAAAAATTTAAAAACTTTTAAATCTAATTTTTTACAAATTATTTAAATTTTAATAAGAAATTTTTGACATAATACAAAAATAATGTGCAAAATTAATTTAAAAAAATTTAAAGTAATCTAAAGAATAATATTAAGGGAATAATCATAATTAGTTTATAATATTTAATTTAATAAAATTAAATTAACTACGTTTTGTTCAAATATTAAAATTTAATTTATTTAAATAAATAAAAATTAATATATTAAATTTATTAAAATTAAATTTAAATTAACTTAAAAACTTAATATACATATAAAAAAATTAAAATAAAACTAAAAATGAAATTTTTTGCGTCATCGCGTTAAAATATTAATATTTTCATTTTTCAATATTTTATTTTCTTTAGCAAAAATATCAAAAGTCTAAAACATATCAAAAAGCAAAAAAAAACTATAATAAAAAGTTAAACGATTTAATAATATTAGTTTTTCAACATAATGAGAATCCAAAAATATTTTTTTTGCACAGCAATTTTGAAATATTTTTTAAAACTATTCTTACTATAATTTTAAAATTTTTTTTTATAATTTTTGGTTTGATGGCAGCCTTTTTGTGCGTAGAGACATTCATTAATAAAATATAATAAATAAAAACATAAAAAAAATTATAAATGTAATAAAAAAAATTTCGCCTTTCAAAAATATATTTAATGCGAATAAATATTTCCCTCTATATATCACACTCACAATTCGTAATTTGCAAATTCCCCACCAACACCTAAAAGTCAGTGTGAAGCGCAAATATTTTGCATAAAAAACTGCAGTTAGTGCAATAAAAGCACTAAACGCTTACAGAAACCCGTTAAATATTCGCGACCAACGCTGGTATGCTTTTGTTGCTTCATTGTTTATTGTTGTTGTGGTCTTTGCCCAACAGCTGCGTGCAGTGACTTTGAACTTGGCTCGTGCAGAGTGCGTAAAGTGCGCATAGCTCGCGCTTCGAACGACAGGAACAACAATAACGCGGCTACAAATATTTGTTTGACAAAACCCACAACAAGCAAAGAAATATACACAATTATCTACAACAACAACACAAGAAATTTATCGAAAAAGCGCCAGTCATAACCACTTCCACTTAACTTGAACGGGCACTGCGATACCGTTAGCGCCGCTCACGCCGCCTGCCACTGCTTGCCAACCTGCAACAACTCGCTTAATTGCAGTTGCCAATTTTGCCGCAAAATGTATACGAAAATGCTGCCGACTCGCAGGTTGGTGGCACTTGTTGCTGCCACCTTCACCTTGGTTGTGGTAAGTCGAAATGCAAATTTATACACTGCGAAAATTATTTAATCATATACAAGTTGTTTCGATTTTGCTTTTATTTTTTTTTTACCTTGAGAAAAAATTTAGGAATACCGGTTGGAAAGGGCCTTTGTGATATCAGCGCTTTCGCAAAAAATTTGAGGTAAACATATACTGCACCAGTGAGCAAAACAACAACTATTAAGTGAATGACTCCAACTATATACCGATTAAACCTTCACCATAATCGAACTACTCATACCCTAAGACTTCTTTCGTATAAACCTTTGACTTCATCGCCTCTTCAGCATTCGCTCCTTATTCTTTTGATTGGGGGGCATATAAAATTTACAGTAAATTTTCCACCATAGGACAAGGACTGAATTCATTCATTAGTCATAACAACAAACTTTCTTTTAAACAAAGCTCATTTCAATTCATAACGGCACTACGATCAATGTAAAGATGGGGGCAATGAAAAATAAAAAATGTATCTAAAATTAATTTTCTCGATTTTGATACAATTTGGCGCTTTTTACTTCACTGTGATATCTTCTCTCGTGGGGTGTTTTGGTAGCCGTTTGGAAAAATGCTTTAGAAATTACCTTTTTATGGAAGACTTGCAATTCCGCCTTAATAAATATTTCGGGGTTAGTCAACCCTAGTGTTAAATTAGAATTTATCGTAAAGTGCGACATTTTTGATGTTATACATACATACTCAGAATGTTTTGACATACCGCTATTTATGTTGCTTACAGTAACTTGAAATACACTTCTCGGCTCAAAAATAGAATTAAACCGCGTATATTTTAAGCGAAAATTTTTTAGAACTTTGCTTGCAACACTGAATACACGCATAATGCACGCTGATCATCATTTTAATGAAATTTTTTCAAATGCCTACACAGATGGCTGAAAAGTTGGAAGTTGAAGTGAAAAAAACCAGAACATGTGATCGTCAGAGTCTTCGAAGCCATAACCCATCTCAAAGCTGTGAAAACTTCAACTAGGTTTCTGTATACATTCCACTCATTAACACGGTCATACATGATTTAAAAACGCGGTTTTCCAATGAAGTTCTTGAAAGTTTCAATTTGAGTCAGCTGGTACCAAAATTTAACCTAAACTTAGAAGAAAATGAGATAACTGTACTCATTAAATGCCTAGTTAGACGTTTTGGGAAAAGCTTTGCCATAAAAGAAAGAGCTGCAATGGAAGCTCAAAAAGTAGCGCTTTGACAGCAACAATGGAAGATGCAAATGACTACGAGAACGCAAGCGGTTTCTGCCTTGCGTTAATACGATTTATACTCTTCTTCACGTACTTTGCGCTTTGCAGCCACAAATGCTATCGCTGAACGATCCTTTTCTTCTTTGCGCCGAATCGAGACTTGGTTCAGAACAACGATGGTCCAGAAAAGATTGAATGGCTTAGCACTCCTCAACATAAAGTACGACATTGCTGTGGAACCAGAAAAAGTAATAGAAAGATTTAGTAAAATGAGCAAACATCATATTGATTTTATGTTGTAAAATAAATATTGAAATAAGTATAAAAAATAAGATTATAGTTTACAGTTAAGCATTTCGGAAATCAAGTACGAAGTTATATAGATCCACCCGTAAGATTCTACTCTGGATCCGTCACTGGGTAGACTACCTTTTTGTTGCCAGTTGTCTTTCTGAAAAGTAGGAAAACCAATTGCTGAAAAAGCGAGCTTTCAAATATCGACTGAAACAATTGCATTATTGAGTACTCAAAACATCGATTTGATGAATCATCCACCGTACAGCCTTGACTTGGCACCAAATGACTTCCCTCTATACCTGCACGTGAAAGATAAACTAAGAGGTCAACGTTTTTCAACACCTGAGGAGGCAGTTAATGCGTTCAAAACGCATGTTATGAAGATACCCCAATCAAAGCGGCGAAAGTGCTTTGAAAATTGGTTCAAGCGCTTTTATGAAAAACAACAAAGCGATTTCCGGAGATTAAAATTTTTTTTTAGTTCTCGAACCCCGAATCTATGTATTATTATTATTATTTTTTTATACTTTTTCAACATGTTTGTATTACGTAAAAATATTAGATGACGAGGCGACTTGAATTCTGTGTGACTGGCTGTCTGTCTATCCGCCTGTGCAAGCGACAGCTTGTCTAAATATTAAGATATCTGAAAGTGCAAGGATTTGCCGGAAAGAAAGTGAGAACGAGTTGGTAGATCGGCGAAATCGAACCTATTAATTGGGATATATGTAAAGCTGTAACTTGGCATAGCTAATTGCAAGCGGAAAGGGCACCTGTGGGCTAAAAATAGGTAGGTGATCCGTCTTCTAATAGGTTAAATATACTTATCTCCTAAACCACTAAAACGACCATAGCGAAATTCGCTAAAGACAAATCTCATGAAAACCCCTATCAAACGTGTGAAAATGGATGGAATCAGATTATAAGCCCCGCCCTCTCTCTACTACAAGCACAATAAATCAATAACTAAATACGCCAGAGACATTGATGACCAACTTCAGCCAAATTCGGTAAATAACATTATCCTCAAGATTCCATGTCACATTGTGAAAATGGCAGTAATGGTAGCCACGATCATTTCACATATAGCACAATTTTAATTTCCATATGAATTTTTCCCTTTCCATTGCACATACCAATGAATACATTTGGATAAAATCAAATAGTAAATTTGAGGGACGCCATTTCGAGTCTATTAGTTGGCAAAATCGGATCGAAATTGCTCAAGTCCCCACATTCCGCATATGTGTAACCCAGAGCGTTTGTCTGATTTTTCTCCAAAATATCAGTCTATCTCTTAAGAATATTATTGAAATTCGAGGAAAATCATTCTTTGATAATAATGAACCCTTGTGTCAAAAAAGTGTTGAATCTGGTCAATACTTCCCGTAGCCCACATATTCCTAATATGAAGATTTTTAAACGTCCAGTTGACCTTATACTCAATATATCGTCCAATGTGGGAGTTATTTTAATAAAATTGAGAGAGCGTATTTTTCTAATAACGGTGCATCTTCGTAATATGGATAAAATTGGGTTAAAACTTACCGTTGACCTTACATAAATAACAAGCCTTAAGCACTGTAGGTATTGCTCTGGCATTGATCCTGACAAGTTGCAAGAGTATGAAATGTTCGCTCACAACCGAACTTATAGTAAGTTCAGAAGTCGAAGCAAGAACATACCAGAATTAGAATTCCTAAATTAGACCCTAAAATTGAGGAACAAAAAATCCTTAAAAAGTATTCTTTGTTGACAATTTGGCCGGTCGAAAGAAATTCAGAGTGCACCATACCTCGATTATCGTAGAAAACTATCAACAAAACCTTAATTTTTGACCTGCTTTGACGTGGTTTTTTCGCTTCGGCTCACCCGTGCTACGATATTCGACCGATTGATCGTCTGTTTCTGGCATAAGCATAGATCCAAGAATCATCACCAGTAATAATACGTTTCATGAACCAACCGTTGTGCTTTCACTTTTCTTAAGCTACAATTAATTTTTTCAATGGTTTTCACTGATCTTTCCGATATTCGAAAGATGCCAGTAAAATCTCTGACTGTAAATCGTCGATTCTCAAACATCAATTTTATTGATGGGTTGTTCATCAACTAATGTTGATGGCCGTCCTGAACGTGGTTCGTAATCAACACGTTCTCGGCCCTCTTTGAATAATTTGTACCAATGAAAAACTCTTGCTCGCGACAAACAATTGTCACCCAAGATCTTTTCCAATATCCTAAAATTTCGGAAATTTGATTCCGCAAACAAAATTCAATGAAAGCTCTTCGTTGAATAAGGCACAGATGTCATTGACCGTTATAGCAACAATGGATTTTCGAGCGAAACTTAAATTAAAAAAGTCTTACTATTTTTTGCCCACAGAGGTATTTTAACAATTTTTATACATTCACCGCCCCTTGAGGGAAAAGTACTTCTAATTCAAAGACCACTTTTATTTTCATTTCATTTAAATTTTTTTGCAGCGATCCATATTTGCGTACTAATTAATAGAGCCAACATAGCGAAAGGGAAGTGCTGCCACCTTATGGCAGTAATAAAGTCCGTGAATAATTTTTGCGCATTTCTTGCTCTTCACATTGTTTTTGCAGCATTTTCACACTCAGCCACCGCACTTTGTCGACAATTTGCGCATGCAAATAAAACATAGCAACAACAACTGCAAAAACAAACATAGATTTTTATCACTCAACGCCTTATTAACTTCCATCAGCACTTCAATTCACTTTAGCGCTTAGTTGACTTGACTTTCCGCACTTTTCACTGCAACAGCGTGTTGCATGCAACACAACTCATACATAAGTAATTTTATGTAAATGTATACGTATGTATGCTTGCATATTTATGCCACTTAATTTTTTTAACTTTCGTCAGTTTCCTTCATTACTTTTTTTGCGGTTTGTTATCATTTGCATTTGCTAGCTTTGTTGTTGTATTTCCTTTAAGTTTTTCGTGCATTTTTCTGTGGACGGAAGTTGTTAGCTGCATCTTCCTCTCTCATTTACAACGTAATTTTCAATTCCAAATTAGTGTGGCTTATTAAATATCTCTGGTTTTTGGTGTTGTTGCGAATGTACGATGTATCCAATTCTCTTGTTCACACCTTCTAACTTTATGGGATAAATACTTCAAACGTTTATCTCATTTTTGCAATTAAATTTTCATACAATTAGATTTTTTCAACTAATATCTATTTAATTTATGCCTTTTCGCGTATATAGTCCTCCTTCTTTACCCACTTTCTCCATCTCTCATAATTTTTAGTTACTTTTTCACAGTTTTATTTTCCTTTGCATCAAAATTTTCGCAAAAATATGTTGCACCTAAAATTAATGTTCCATAGCAAACAGTTATGTCCATTGCCAACGGCATATCTCGACGACAATTGCCACTTACAATTGCCGTTATAAATCATTCTTAATGATAGCGCTTAGCCAACAGATGTATGGTGGATATGCAACTAAATATATACAAACACATAGATCGTAACAGTTTGGCAAAATATCAAAAAGATTTTTTATTTCACTAATTTTTATTCTTCTATAGGCGACCAAATCTTCTGCAAATAATTAGTTGACGCAAACATATTAATTTTGAAATATTGTTTTGACAGCCGACCACTTTATTTGACTAATGAATAGAGTTATTAAAATAACATGCTCAGATTTTTCTCAACTTGTTGCCAGTTTGTGCTTCGAAGCCATGGCGAAGTTGGAGTTAACGCTTTAACTACAAAAAATTATATGGATGTATTACTTTGTTGCAGAGTGTACACTATAAACTGTTTTTACCTAGCAAAGTGGTCGATGCATACTAAAAAAAACGAGCTGAATTAGATCTTTCTTCTTCTTTGATCAGATAATCTCTTCGTTTTAAGTCGAAAAATAGATAGAGAAGAGTGCAGTCCCTTTGGGCTCAATGAACGTTAGATGCACAAAACTACTCGTAAGACATTTAAGTATTACTACACGTTTGATTGTTGTGTTCACTTATCTTCGTTATGATTTTTGTAGATAGGCATTCAAGGTTTGGTACCTGATGGATTCCAACTGTCCGCCATACAACTACGTCAGGATTTTGATTGAATTAAGCGCTCGCGAAGAATGTGTACAACCGTTTCCTTACTACCTTCAAGCTTTCTGCTGGGCCAAATAGTGTTGTAAGGAAGTCCCACGGTGCCCAATGCACCGTTAAAGCAGCTGTAAGTCAATATATACTTTTGCAGTACTTATTTAATAAGCCCTTTTCGTTGTATCTGCTTCGCTTTCTTGCATTTGTTTAAATACATGTAGATTTGCACCTGTCCTGAGCAATTGATTAAAATTGCATATTTAACTCCCTCTTCATCGTTCCTAGCGGGCGCGGTACTGTCTTACATTCGTCTAGAGAGCTTAAGGCTTCCTACATTTCTTGACTACGCTGAAATTAAATTGGCGTTGACAAGGCTAGCCTGCCCGCCTGCCTATCTGTGTTTATGGTAGTTTTCTATATTCTCCCGTAACTATTGAGTTGAACACCACAGGCCTTTTGTATGCCTGGTACTTCTGCTAACTGAGTTTGATAGACGGATGTAGAGAAATTTTCGGAGTATACTCCCGTCCCTATTCCACAGTCCATTTTGGACCCGTAGGTACGAGGAGAGTATTCTCCTCCCCTACTAAACCTCTTCTTCATTAACCATAAGAGGTAAATGGCACTATTGAAATCCAACCTTGGGTTGTAATCTGTTATATTTAGATTTATTTTGAGCTGATTCAGAATATCGCTATCTTCAAAACTTTTAATGTTCCAACAACCTTTCTTTTTGATTTCTTATAGCAGGAAATGCTAATGATTGAGTTGAAGTATAGTAGTATTTCTTTCAGTGCCCCCCAATGTTCATTCGGACAACATGACCTAGCCGGCGTAGCCGCTGTCTTTTAATTCGCTGAACTATGTATGTCAATGTCATCGTAAATGTCATACAGCTCATCGTTCCATCGAATGCGATATTCGCCGTGGCCAACGCGCAAAGGACCACAAATCTTTCGTAGAACCTTTCTATCGAAAACTAGTAACGTCGACTCATCAGATGTTGTCATCGTCTGTGCTTCTGCACCATTTAGCAGGACGGGAATAATTAATGACTTATAGAGTTTGGTTTTTGTTCGTCGAGAGAAGACTTTACTTCTCAAATGCCTACTCAGTTCGAAAAACCACCTGATGGCAAGAGATGATATCATTATCATCGGCAAACGCCAGCAGCTGCACACTCTTATAGAAGATTTCACCTGCTCGACTAAGTTCTGCAGCTCGAATTATTTTCTCCAGCAGCAGATTGAAGAACTCGCACGATATGGAGTCGCCATGTCTGAAACCTCGTTTGGTATCGAACGGCGTGAGAGGAGTCTTTCACGATCCTAACGAAGCTTTCGGTGTTGCGCAACGTCAATTAATACAGTCGAGTAGAAAATCGTTGTAATTGCAGCTTCTCGACGTCGAACCTTCCTTGTGTTTGCCGACGTGCGTTTTTTTTGCACAGAGGCGGGTGCGAATCTTGACTGCAACAAGACAATGGTCCGAGTGGTAGTTAGGACCTCAGAGCGTATGCACTTCTAGAACACTGGAAACGCGTCTTCCGTCTATCACAACATGATCGATCTGGTTGGTGCCTTTTCGATCCGAAAACAGTCAGGTAGCTTAATGTATTTTCCTGTGTGAATCGAGTACTACAGATAACCATATTTCGGGCCCCGGCGAAGTCGAACAGCCTTAACCCGTTTGGGATGTTTTATCGTGAATGCTGAATTTACCGACTGTTGTGCTTCCTTGCCCACCCAGGCGTTAAAGTCGTCAAGCATGATTTTGGCGGGGCAGCTCTGGTGCGCTCCAAGCGCTCATATGTAGAAGGCTATTTTGGTCACATCGCCCTTGTTTCGTCTTCTCACCTTAGCTCACCTTCAAACGCATGTTCTATGACTACCCAGAAGATACTTGGCCAAAACTGGAAGTCGTGAGCTGCTTGAGCTATATGTAAAAGAACCCCTGGCCACTCCCAAGTGAATGGCGATCAGGGTACTTTCCTCACTTGCGTGAACTTCTACACATGACACCATCCTTACATGAGATTGTGCAAATAATTTAGGCAGTGGAGTCCCGTTGTTTGAAGTAGAGTAGAAATTATTAGATGCGAAACTAAGTTCTCGCTATTTTTTGAATGAAAATACAATTTATTTGTAAAGACAGTATTACAAATGAATTATTCGAAGTATTGTCAATCGCTAGTCACAACTTCTTCCAAACTTTCCCATAAAACTTGAATACCATTACAATGAAACTGTTCATGTTATGATGCTATCCACAAATCAAGACATTTTTCCATGAGTTTTCTGAGTGGAAGCGCTTCCGAGCTAGAGCATGTATAATCGAACGGAACAAATAATAATTGGACGGTGCAAAATCTAGGAAATATAACGGGTGGGGTAGGACTTCCCATTTAAGCGTTTCCAGATAAGTTTTAACGGTTTTGGCAAGGTGAGGCCGAATATTGTCATATAGCAGAATCACTTTTTCGTGTCTCCCTGGTGTTGCAGTCATGAGGAATCGAAGTTCCTACTTTCTGATTCATTCTCAGCTCATGCGGTGGCTATAAAATGGCTTGACGGGTGACTTCCATTGCTGAAGCAATCTTTTCATGAGCTTCATTCGAATCGTCATCGAGCAACGTCTCCATATCATCGTCTTTAAATGTTTTTGGACTTCTTTCGAATGGACAGTGGTTAATACCGAATTTATTGTGAGGTGACAAGCTCAATCATATTCCGTTCACTTTAAAACTATTTAACTATATCTGTGGTATAATATAATAATATCCTTCACAGTAACGGATAAAAAATTTTTTTCTGGGTTCAACATAAAACGTTTTCCTTCCAACATATTTTTAATTGTTTCTTGTGGTCAGAAGCCAAATTTTATATTTCTAACTCAATTGAGTCTTGATTCAGCTCAACACTTTTCATTCAGCATGGGTTGTTATTACTTTAAATAATAAATTCGCACTAAAGCCAACTTTCCCGTCGAAACTGCCAATCGATAACACATATTTAACAAGAAATATTGCATTATAAATTCATAAAAATTCACCATCAAACCAATTTGGGTGCCATACCAACAATTTAGGTGCATTCAACGCGTATTTTGGCACCGAAAGACTTTCACTTTCAAGCGCTGGAAAACGTTGCCAATAATGCAAATAATTATGAATTCGTGGATCAGCTGAAGCCATAGACACACACACGATCAGGCATTTATAAGTAAGCAAAAGCAACAGCGACGACAACTGAGAAGCTGAACAAAGCAGGGAAGCCTCTGTCCATTGTAGCCGAAATCTCAATCGTCGCCAATCTACGGCAATCATTAGTGAGTGAGAGCGACCAAAGAATATGCTACGTAATTGAGCCGAAGAGTTCGCGTCAAAACAAAAGACTTCGCTGCTACAGTAGCTAACTGAGGCCGAATCAACTTTCAACAGGCAACAATCAACAGAGTCGCAATTAAACTGGTTACGCACGCGCCACAATCGGAGACCGAGGTGCGGGCTAAATTGAATATTGAAGCGTCTGCATCGTGTTTCTGTCTGTTGCTTGTGGTTTTATGGACAAACGCGAGTCTTTTTTATGCCTTGAAATGTCGTGTCGTTCAAGCCAAATCGAGTTTAACCAGCCTGATGTCATTAACTTAAAGTGATTTATTAGGAAATGTAATTGACCATGCTGCATTGCATAATAACAACATGCCGCACATCACAAGCCCAAACGACGCATGTTGCATAAAACTGCACGTAAAAGTTTGTCGTCAACTGATTATGTATTAGATTTCAATAGTGTCTTCAAGTATACAATTGACGCAATTCACTTTACTCAAAATGCCTGCCCGAGCATCTTCTTCCATCGATAAATACCGGACACAGCTTTTGAAGCTTTCGGCTTCATCGGATCTTATTACAAATTTCTCCGAAGTCGATTGTGCGAAGAACATTTGGATATGCTATACGAAGATCATTGGTGACCGTCTTGAACTATTTATAAGGACTTGAATCTCTGTTACAATCCTTTCATTAAAATCTAAATTTCATTTTCATGTTCTCAAACTTATCAACGACAGTATTTGCCTTTGAAAAACTCTCCTAGAGTTTAGAGAGAGAGAACTTATCTTAATCTATACGCAAAATTCCTATTGGCACTCGATAGAAGAGACCGTAGTAACTTGATATGAATACTAACTGTTCACTGTTTGGAGGCGACTCACGCCCGCAGGATGGGGTTGACAGATCGAGAAGACTGCAGGAAATGTTTAAAGCAGTGCACCAGGCAAACAATGCACTATGGGCCAGCGGACCGCTTTTTTTGGCAAAAAACCATTTTTTTTGCATCGTTCAAAAAAGGAAATTAATACATATAATTAATACCACTATATTTATCTCAAAAAAAAAAATGTATATGGACAGATGGCAATCCTATTCATTTACCGTACGTTCAAAGATGACATTTCAATCATATGGTTTTTCGTGATTCGTATGAAGAATAATAACTCAAAACGCAAGTGTTTCTAATAGTGAAGGGTGAACATTTTTTTTCTTTCTAAAAATGGAAAATCGTAATCAAGGTATTTTATATAAAATGGAATAGCTGGCATTTGTTTAATCATTGTTGTGAGCGAGTTTTAATTTCGTGTAAGTATGTGGTTTTGTTGTGTAAATTTATCAGTCGTGTTTATGTTCTGTGGATGTGAGCGTTACTTCATTTTGGTCCCTTTTATATAAACAATATGAACCTGATTTAAGATTTGTGTTGAAAGAGTCACTTAAATCTCCGACAAGACCATTGAAAATTAAGAAAATTATTGTTTCTACAAAGAAAAGTCCAATTGCGTTATCTGCAGAAGAAGCTTTAGTGTTTTTATTTGAGAATAACTTGAGCAAGCAATAGTACGTAAACATGCAATTACTAAACAAAGCTCGTAATTGCGACATATACCCTGCGTACAATAAGTTAATTGAATGCAAGCTTCACTCCCGGCCAGAGGGGATAACGAATTGTGAAACTTACGTAGAAGTTCCTTTACAAAAACTGGTAGACCACACTGCCAAGAGAATTTTATTGCTACAAAAAGAAGTTATTGAACAACTCTCAGATATAAGTGAAGCTACATTGATATTTAGCTACGGTTTCGATGGTTCAACAAGATAGAGTATGTTCAAACAGATGTTTAACGAAAACACGCCGGAGTCCTTTGATCAGTCCCTCTTTGAAACCTCAATTATACCTCTTAAATTAATATCATTTTCGAATCAGATCATTTGGCTTAACCGCACCTCTCAATCCATACGGTTTTGCAGACCAATTAAAATTGAGTACGTTAAAGAAAGTAAAGAACATATTTTAGCTGCAAAAATTAATTAGATCTGCAAATATCTAGTTTAGCGCCGTTAAAATGGGATTTGGAGGATGGTACGGAAATTATCACTAGATATGATTTATAAATGACATTGATAGATGGCAAGGTTTTGAACATATTAACCGGAACAAATTCTACTCAATCTTGTCCTATTTGTGGTGCAAGTCCGAAACAATTTATGTCTATAAGAGATCTAAAATCTCCTGTTTTTGCACCAAAACCAAGCACTTTAAAGTACGGCGTCAGTCGATTACATGCTTGGATACGATTTCTGGAATTTGTATTACATCTTTCGTATAGAATCGGTATAAAAAAGTGGCAAGTAAGGATTCCGGAAGACAAAAATACCATTAAGCAAAGAAAACAGGAAATTCAGAAAAAATTTTGGGAGAAAATGTGATTGCATATTGACCAACCTAAGTCAAATGGATGTGGCTCAACAAACGATGGGAATACGGCTAGAAGAGTGTTCGCTAACTTAGAACTATTTGCATCAATTACTAATGTTGACATTGATCTATTGAGACATTTTCATATAATACTGGTGTCAATTTCGTACGAATTTCGCATTAATTTTAAAAAGTTCAATGATTTCTGTATAGATACTGCCGATTTATATTTCAATAAGTACGATTGGTACCCAATGTCGGCAACAGTCGACAAGATTTTACATAGTTCATTCGGCACAAATAATGGAGGCGTCTTTAGAAATGAGTAAGAAATAAGTTTTACAAAAAAGATCGTATTGCTCATGCGAGGAAAAATTCACGAAGTAACAATATTGTCGATGTGTTTAATAGAGCTATGGATTCTTCTGTCCCTTTGTTATCAAGTATCTGCTTAAATAATTGTACTAAAAATAAATTAATCCGAAGAATCCCACATGAAGTTACTGAACTTTTAGAGTTGCCTGCTGTTCCAGACAATTTAGACGTAGCTTCTACGTCCCGTCATGAAGATGATGATGAAAATTGTAGTTCGGACGACGATATAGAGATGCTCTCTGAATATTCTTTTGAGTTAGAAGTTGATATTGAACAGGATTTGGAATAATGTATGGTTATATTGTAATGCATTTAAAAAATGATCTCACATGCCTGTTATTACATAATGTTCTTCCTTAGACAAATTTGTAGCTGTCGGGAAATCCGGTTGTGTTTGCCTGAAATGCACTCACTAATAAACGTAAACATTTAAAAACATAAACTTTTTTACTTTATACTCTCCATTTTTGGATAAAATAAATTCATTTTTATAAACTACTGAAACGTTTGCATATTACAAAATTTTTAATATTTTGTATCTACGAGGGGTAGGAGTGGCAGTACTCCGACTACCCTCATTTTTACAAAGGTCTATGTATATGAAAAGCATTTGAGCGAAGCTTTAGCGATCTACGACTTTTCTCTGATTTTATGCCAAAAATAATGGTGCGCTGGCCCATAGTGCAATGGTGCAAACTTGTCACACATTGGCAAGATTACGCTGTAAACATCTGAGATCTCCACGATGACTATGATACACTGGCGGATATATAAACAGTGAGGCCGCAGAGCCTGTTAAAATTCACGTCAAGTGCTGACGTCCTAATGGGTGATTACTCCCCTTGGACCTAGCAACTGAACTCCAACTGGTATCGCAAATAACCTAAACTGGTCTATGCGTGGCTGATTGGCCTACCAGATTAACTTTACCTATCTTAACATATGTATAGTATGTAAACTTAAATAAGTCGCTTAAGTCGCGTTCAGCACTTACTAGTTCATAGTAGTATAACAAATAAGAAAGAGCAGAGAGATACTGTCACTGGTCGCAACTTAAGCTAGCTCCAAGTGAAGTTCATGATGGATCTAGATGAGGCAATGGGATAACAAAATAGGTCCAGTTAGATCATTTTATTATATGGCTAAAATTCTTGAAACTGTAAGATACGAAAAACACTCTAAATTTTGTAATAATTTTCATTGAAAACTTAGGCGTTCAATGTTCTTTTTATGAAAGTACTACTTGGATTACTTTCCATGAAAATAGCTGTGATTATCGTTTCAAAAACCTTTAAAGTGGCCCATTCGAGATTTCTTAGATAGCAACTTTTCGTGTATAAAACGAGATTGTTGTTCCCATAAGATTTATAGTGTTTATTAGTTATTTTAATTTTACGCGATTTTTTTCTTGAAACAGTCACTGAGTTCCCGTATTCCATGCTTCACATAAAAAGTTTCTATATCTGCCTCGAGCGAGCTCAGTAAGTGCAGTTCAGGAACCAACACTTGTGGATAATAATAAGGGTCGATATTGTACTTTGACTTATTGGCACTCAGGCGGTGAGGCTATAGATTTTTGAGAACACAAATTGGTAAAGTTGCTGGTACAAATATCTCGACAATTAATTATCCATTGTCCAGCTTTCGCTAAACTAAGGTAGAATCTTGTCTTTCTACGAACCCGGCGAATTGGCTGAAGCAGTTATTATCCGGCTCAATAAATATGTGGTTTGCTCTAGGCGCTTTATAGATATGAGACGGTCTTTCGATCCAAACCTAGGAGCTTTAAACATGATAGCGTATAGGCATCTCTAGCTGTGCAAGAGTAATTATTCGTGGCCTAACAAAAAATCAGCCTATTTACCTAACCGAACATCTTATCAATAAAGTAAAACAGGTTTGATGATTTTTAAAGGGGGTGTTACGCTTTTTAATTGAAAAGGAAATAAGATAAATATTGCTGTAAGACCTCTAAGCCAGTCCAACATTCGGAATATTTCTCTCAATCATATTGAAAACTTATATGAAGCGCCTAGGAAAAAGTCGAAGCTCAGCAAACGGAGTTGGTAAAAACGCAAGTTATTGCAAGACATGATGAAGACTCTCATTGAAAAGAATTTACAAACTGCAAACAAACAGTTCCAACAAAAAAGCATCATAGAAACTGCATGCATGGTACATATTTGTACGTATTTATGGACTTTTGGAACAGAAAGCGGGCACTTCGTTAGAGCACTTTTGTTTGATTGCTGCTTACGCATGCGCATGCATACCTCTTTGCTCCGACTTTGCTTACATTTTTGGCAGCAGACTGTACATGAAGCATTGTGTGTGCGTGTGTAAGTGTGGGACACAAACGCGAGTTATGAAACAATTAGAAAAGTTTTTGGCCTCTCTTTCTCAGACACCCAAAAGGCTATTTCAAACTACATATTTCTCGTAGGTTGAAAACGTTGCAGTTCAGTTGGTTGCATGCGTGTATGTGAGTGCAAGTACCATACTTACATATATGCTAATATGTGCGTATGTCAGCAAGCACTTTGTGCAATTTGCACGGCTATCTTGGATTCAAGACACGCTTTGCACTCACGCAGACAAACATTTTTGTTTCATGTTTTATTCGAAATATCGATATGTACATTAAGGCTAATCAAAACAAGTAAGGAAGGGCTAAGTTCGGGTGTCACCGAACATTTTATACTCTCGCATGGTAAAGTGATAATCGAGATTTCATTATCCGTCATTTAAATATTTTTCAAATACCGTATTTTTGTAAAGTTTTATTCCGCTATCATCATTGGTTCCTAATGTTTATACTCGTATTATACAGAGAAGGCATCAGATGGAATTCAAAATAGCTTTATATTAGAAGAAGGCGTGGTTGTGAACCGATTTCACCCATATTTCGTACATGTTATCAGGGTGTTAAGGAAATATTATGTACCGAATTTCATTGAAATCGGTCTAGTAGTTCCTGAGATATGGTTTTTGGTCCATAAGTGGGCGAGGCCACGCCCATTTTCAATTTTTTAAAAAAAGCCTGGGTGCAGCTTCCTTCTGCCACTTCTTCCGTAAAATTTGGTGTTTCTGACGTTTTTTATTAGTCGGTTAACGCACTTTTAGTGATTTTCAACATAACCTTTGTATGGGAGGTGGGCGTGGTTATTATCCGATTTCTTCCATTTTCGAACTGTATATGGGAATGCCTAAAGAAAACGACTCTGTAGAGTTTGGTTGACATAGCTATAGTAGTTTCCGAGATACGTACAAAAAACTTAGTAGGGGGCGGGGCCAAGCCCACTTTTCCAAAACAATTGCGTCCAAATATGCCCCTCCCTAATGCGATCTTTTGTGCACTTTAATATCTTTAATTATGGCTTAGTTATGACACTTTATAGGTTTTCGGTTTCCGCCATTTTGTGGGCGTGGCAGTAGGCCGATTTTGCCCATCTTCGAACTTAACCTTCTTATGGAGCCAAGGAATACGTGTACCAAGTTTCATCATGATATCTCAATTGTTACTCAAGTTACAGCTTGCACGGACGGACGGACAGACGGACGGACAGATGGACGGACGGACAGACAGACATCCGGATTTCGACTCTACTCGTCACCCTGATCACTTTGGTATATATAACCCTATATCTGACTCTTTTAGTTTTAGGACTTACAAACAACCGTTATGTGAACAAAACTATATGTACAAAAGGGCGGGTTCTACAGGTTGGAAAAAAAATGTAAAAGCTGTGTACGCGGAAAACGTTTTACGGATCGTTACAAACAACTTTGCCTAAGAGACTATGGGGCTAAAACCGATTTCAATTCAGTCACTTAGGTACATTTTGATATTCTATTCATCATTTGTCGGAACCGGTCAGATCGCACAATTATATCACATCTATTCTATGCAACCGATTATTCAGATTTTTTAAAATTTTTATGGAAATAAAATCAGCCTGCTCTAATCTTCATTTATCAGTTGCAAACACACCGTATTGACGTTTTTATATTTTTTTAAAACTTCCCGCCGATTTTCTCAAGCCACCTCTATTTACAAACTTCCAAATCTTTTATTTTTGCATTTTTCAAGCCTTATGCTTTTGCTACAGTTGCCAGACTTGTAAATTTCACTTTGTGTGCATTTTTTTATCCCAACAATAACAACAACTAAAATAAATATGCAATTCCCACCAAAAAAACAAACATACTTTTTCATTAATTTTCATACATATGTGCGTTAGCAATTAATACAACGGGTGATCCAAGTAGAGATACTTTTTTCAATAGCCTATTTTTGACAGATTACACGTTAGCCCTGTCACGCTGTCATGTTATTTTTGTTCAATATTGTTTGGCATTTCATCATGCAAAGACTTACGCCTGAACAATGTTTAAAAATTGCAATTTTATTACGAAAAGTCACGTTCTGTAAAGAATAAGTTTCGGGCGCTTCGCTCAATTTATGGTCAACATAATCGGCCTACTGAGTGTACTATACGCACCACTATCACCCACCTTGAGGCCCAGCATTCATTATTGTATAATATAATACCATGACCAGCACGCAGGGAAAAAATATAGCAGCCGTAGCTGAAAGTGTACACGAAGATTGTGGAGAGTCTACTCGGCGCCGTTCGCAGCAACTCGGACTGACGTATGGAACGACTTGGCGCAAATTAAGTCGAGATATTAAACTGAAAGTGTAACAAATATAGCTTTTGCAAGAACTGAAGCCGATCGCCTTTCCCAAGCGACATCGCTTCGCTCTATGGGCACTTGAAAGGTTACAAAAAGATCCGACGTTAAGTGATGAGGCCAAAATTGACATAAATTAAAAAAAACGGTTTGGTGTGGTTTGTGGGCTGGTGGAATCATCGGTCCACAACTTTTCGAAATGATGCCGGTGTGAACGTAACCGTCAATGGCGACCGTTATCGCGACATGATAACTGACTATTTAGACTTTTCGCTGTGGGGATATACGAAATCTAAAGTCTTTGCGGACAATCCTGTTTACATTCAGGCTTTGTAGCAAAACATCAGGCGTGTCGTTCGCCAGTTACCAGTCGAAATCATAGTAAATATTTCCCATTAAATTTGTAGTTTCTGTGTATTTTCTTTAATAAAATGGGGAACCCCAAAGTGCATCTCCCTTTATATATCTTCTTCTCTTTCTTACTGGCGTAGACATCGCTTACGCGACTATAGCCGAGTTAACAACAGCGCGTCAGTCGTTTCTTCTTTTCGCTATGTGGCGCCAATTGGATATTCTAAGCGAACGGCGTGGAGGTCTTCCTCTTCCTCTGCTTCCCCCGGCGGGTACTGTGTCGAATACTTTCAGAGCTGGAGTGTTTTCGTCCATTCGGACAACATGTCCTAGCCAACGTAGCCATATAACTCGTCGTTCCATCGAATGCGATATTCGCCGTGGCCAACGCGCAAAGGACCATAAATCTTTCGCAGAACTTTTCTCTCGGAAACTGGCAACGTCGACTCATCCGTTGTTGACATCGTCCAAGACTCTGCACCATATAGCAGGACGGGAATTATGAGTGACTTATAGAGTTTTGTTTTTGTTCGTGAAGTAGCACCTGTTGGCAAGAGTTATCCTGCGTTGGATTTCCAGGCTGACATTATTGGTGGTGTTTACGCTGTTTCCAAGATAGACGAAATTATCAACGACTTCAAAGTTATTACTGACAACTGTGACGTGAGAGCCAAGTCGTCTTGCCCTCGTTCACTACCAGACCCATTTGCTTTGCTTCCTTGTCCAGTCTGGAGAAAGCAGAACTAACGGCGCGGGTGTTGAGGCCGATGATATCAATATCATCGGCATACGCCAGCAGTTGTACACTCTTATAAAAGATTGTACCTGCTGGACTAAGTTCTGCCTTTATATACACACTGTCATTTATATTTGTGCATGAAGTCACATGTCTGCTACATATTCGTCTTTAATCCTTGCTGGATGTTGCCTTAACTCAAATACACTCGAGTACATGTTTCCAAGCAATTTTATGAAGATATCACACTCACTGACCGACATATTCTCGAAAAAGTCTGCTAGAATAAGGAAATTTATTGTAAATGATATATGTATATGTAGATGGTTAAGGTAATTCGTGGACCAATTTTACACATTTTTGGAATTCATTTTTCTTCATTTTGCCAAAATAACTTACAAATTGATTGCTTATATTGCAATAAATTCAAACGGAAATCTGAAAATCTTTTTATTCTGTACATAAAGTCTAGAAATTTACCTGATCAAAGCAGACTTTTATGAGGAATCTCTGAATTTCAATAATATACCTCAGAACCGATATTTTCAGTAAAAAATCAGCCATAGGTTGTGAAGTTCACATATTCAGAATCTGGGAATTGAAAAATTATATACGGTTTCGATAGTCCTTGATTCAGTAATGACAGTATAGAAGCACTATTTTTGCATAGCTTTGAGTCCGAAAAAATCATTGGTGCCTGATATATATTATGTAAAGTAAGAAAAATTAAAAGAAATTGAGAATTTGTTTTATGGGAAGTAGGCGTGGTTGTTGTCCGATTACACAAGAATGATGTGATTGTGTTCTGCAAAAATTTCAATCGGTCAAGTAATCTCTGAGATATAGATTTTCAGCTAAAGACGGACAGTGACATGCTCATTGGAATTACTCATATTAACTCCTCTTCTATCCATTTGTGGGTCGAAATTATCATTTATTACTTTCCGCGCCTTTATTCACTATTCAGTGGAATGGTTTGAAAGTTTAAACACAGTCATAGTCATAGTAAAAGTCCAACATTAGCACTAAGCATGCTATTTAGCTCTTTTTCAGTGTAAATATTTAAATTTTTAGCCTAACTTTGCTAGATACTCGTAATTACATATCCCACCAAATATTCTGTTGCCTTTTGAGGTTTGATGCCATCCAGGGTTGAATATTCGATATGATTTTGAGCCATAAAAATCTACCCTGACGAATTTCTTGCTATTTTTCTCAAATAATACTAATTATTTGGGACCACAAACGTTATTCAGCACTTCTTAGAATTCAGTAATATTATGGTGACAGATACTACTTTATTTCTACGCTTAAGGCATAATGAAATACACTTTTAAATAGCATTAGCTAAATACTTTCAAATGATAGAATATATAATTTTTATAATTAAAAGCTTACTAGCTGACCCGGCAGCCGTTGTCCTGCCTGAAATTATGTGTTTTGAAATGAAAAGAAAGTTGAATTTATGTATGTTGTGTTGAAAGTCATTTATTTTCGATTTTTCCAATTTTTTTCAATGTAACGAAGCTTGATAAACAATATTTTTTGGTTTCTGTTTCGGTGCGTAAATGTACAGAGAAGATGGTTTTCCAACTCGTGAGCACGCCACGTCTATCCGGCCGTGTGAAAAACATAGCATTTCCAAATTTATGCCACACACTTCTAGCGACTATCCTTGTGTCCCATTGATTCTCATATCAAATGCAATTTTCACTGGAAACGGAATGCGTTGGAACTGATATGGAAAATTGTAGAACTCTTTGAAAACTGAAAAGGTTTGAACTGCAATGGCAAATCGTTGGAGCTCAGAGGAATTCGTAGAGTCAAGCATTCTGCCCCATTTTATAAGATAGCTACGTTACAATCAGTAGGGTTGCATTACACAGTTTCGGTGCTTGAAGACTGCGAAACATAATAACGACAGATCCAACTTTGAGACGCAAATAATGCGGTGTCATACCAAGCCTCTTCAAAGCACTTAGAAATTCCAATTGATAATTCGCGGCTTTGTCTCATTGTCAAGAAGATCGATCGATTTGTATGAGCGCAAGTCTCCCGGAATTTGACTTTAAATCTTCCAGTTTAAGTCAACAACATCGGTATTTTTGGCAGCTAAAATTCTGCGTGCACTCAAGAAATCGTAGTTACGATAATCTTGCCAATGTCCGAATATTCTTTATTTAAACGGCAGATGGAATTGATATTAAACCACCGGAAGTATCAACCAGAATTGACACATTTCCAATTCTTAGCGAATACGATGTAAAATGTCTTCGACAATGTAATTTTTGTTCGTATACCATAATTGAAGCGGATTTGAAGGTTGATATGTCGAAATGATCTTCCCGAAAAGTGTGCGAACTTCATTTGCACCGCATCGTACATATTTTGCTGGCTTGCTTCTAAAAAAATTATACACACCGCACCATTTACAGTACGCAATGACTTAAATGAAATTCAAATGCGTGCATTATCCAATAAGAACCGAAGGTCGTTTTTCCGGTGGATTGTGTAAATTCATTGAAATGCATTATTTGAGAACACACCTGGATGTCAATCTAGTGGTTGGCCTTCCTTTCTGCGTAATTTTGTTGCTGGCGGTGTTTCCACTGGCTGCACTATATTCTCTAAGTTGAAGTACACTCTTTGGCCATTCTGCAAATTAACTGCGAGACGCAAAACAGTCGGAAAACGTTCATGAATTGCTAAAGTAAATATCCTACAAAGCGCTTTATTGCAGTTCGACCGTATCGTTCAAGGCCCATAACTGCCACGTTGCATCCCTTAGTGACTTACTTGCAAACATATTTGATCGATTTCACCAAACTACAATATCAAACATTGACAGATTTGAATGTGAATTAGACAACAGTGGCGAATATAGTACGATCTATTTATTGTCAACTTCGATATTCACTACTCTAAGTTGTATGGTCGTCTGATGAGCTACGACGATAGAATGGATATCCATCATTTCCAGTTTGCGATTCCGAAAGTAAAGCAAGTGGATAGTGTTTCGTGCATTTATTGTTAGACATACAAACCGACTGCTGTTTAAAAAGTCGTGCTGTGACAACGTGGCGATCGCTTGCTGATTGACCCCGATCCATAATTCCACACGTATGTCATCGCATCCTGGGAGTACTCGTTCATGTGCCTTGGCGTTGATGGCAAAAAGAACACCGACCGATATTAGCGGGACCTCTTCGCGGCTTCGTAACAAATTTCAATCTGTAATTGATCACTTCGTTTGAAACACACATAAAGTTTTCACTGAAACAAAGAAACCTTTGAATAGTAATTTTATGCGCTGAATTATTGCAGCTACTAAATTTTCAAAATAGAATCAAACAAGGAAGTCGCTGAATGGTAATTTTATGCGCTGAATTGCTTCAGTTACTAAATTTAGAAACTAAAATTTAAAATAAATAATACTGCTTGAAAGTATATTATTAAAAATAGCATCATAAAGCTTGACTTATTCTTATTTTCTCTTCAGCTGACGACCACTGCTGCACTGGAACTGAGAACTCCCGATTTGGAAGCTTTTGCTAACTATGATGTAAGCACACATATACAATTTTGAAATTGAAACCTTACATTATCATTATATGTTTGCCTTCATATCCCGCTCTTTTTCTTCCTATCTCTCCATCTGACTCAAACACAGGACATGCGTCGTTACATTGCTTCACGCAATCAGCGCTCCATGCGTTACATAGATAATCCAACAGAAGACACTTACCTTAAAGCCTATAATGACCATCATGAATTCAATTCACGTCAACGTCTACGACGGGCGACGAAAGCTGAGCAAGCACGGAAATTGCCCACTGAGCCACAGCTGGTGAAATTTGAAATTAGCGATGCGCTTGAGCCCAGTCCCGAGGTAAAGGAACTCATACGGCAGCATCGCAGTCGAGAGGAAAAGCCAACAACTGCGACAAGTACAACCAATGCGGATGAGAAAAATACGACAACTTCGACAAAAGAGTCACTGAAAGCGAGAACTAAGGTAACCACAGCAGCTCCGAAACGTTCTTCACGAGGTGCACGTGCAAGGATTACGCCCAACAAACGTGCGAAACGCGCAGCATCTAATACACCAGCAAATCGCCAGTCATTCAATTTTCAAGTAAAACTAATACCTTTCGATATTTCCGAGGCACGTGAGCCCGATGAGCAAACGAAGGCACTGATAAGACGCATGCGTAATCTAGAGCTACAAAAGTTAAGTAACAATGCCGCTGTCAGCACTGTAGCACCAACAGTGATACGTGTGCATCGGAATGCGCCCGCAACAGGTATTGTAACCGCGCCGCTGCCAACCTTTAATCCGGGAAAATACTATCGGCCAAAAACTGGCAAGCTCTTCATGAAGCGTAAGGGCAAACGCGTCAAGCGCTCGGCTCCGCAGATGATACGCTTCGAGTTAGAGGATGCGCGTGAGCCGAACGGAGCTATATTCGAACAATTACGTTTGGTTAGACAAAGTCGCAAAGATGCTAAAGCTAAGGATCAACAAAACACTAACGAAGGGAGTTATGCTGTTATTAATAAGCGAGAAGCCCGTATGGATACAAAGAAAACCCAGCCCGCTGAGCTGCCTGTTAAGGAGGACGTTGACGAAGGCGACAATGATCAGAGCAATGGCGAGAGCAAGCGCACATTTGTCTATAAGGAAGCACCCATTGTGAAGGCAAAAAAGTCTATTAGTTCGTTGCCCGTGGAGGTGCAAAAGATCATCACACATCTGATGAAAGATCATGGCGCTGGTGGTGGTGGTGCCGTTGGTGGTGGCAAAGCTTATGTGAAATACATACCAGCACATATGGTCGACTATCGTCAATTGAAATCGCTTTATGGTGCGAAGCTCGCCTTACCGCCGACCTACAGCCTTGGTAGTGGTGGCAGTAAACTATCCCCCGCATCATATATAAAATACATACCACCACATCAGAAGGGTGAACAATTACAGGTGCAAATCCACCCAGTGCCGGTTGTTGAAAAGATCCGTTACATATATACGCCTGTCGCCGCCGCACCGGTCAATCATGGTTATGATGCTAACGCACATGCAGCGGTGACTGCAGAGGAACAAGCGGCAGCACGCGCTGCTGCTACTCACGCCGTACAGGCGGCCTATGCTGGTCAAAATGTACATGCAGTGGCCGAAGCTCAAGCTGCTCAGGCAGCTCATGCCGCCCATGCAGCTCAAGCTCAACATGGCGTGGGAGTCGCACACATCGCTGAAAACTACGGAGCTAAAGCTAGTGCAGAGGAGGGAGGCGCCGAAGATGGCGAACAAGAAAGCGGTGGTGTCGCACATCCCATTGTAGTACAGGAAAATGCCGGCGCTGGTCATCAAGGGCTTCAAGCAGCACCGGTCGCAGTACACCACACTTATGCAGCCGATGTGTCGCATGCATTGCAGGAAGAAGTACCCGCGACGGTCGCTATCAAAGCTATACACTTTCGACCCTCGAAGCCCGATCCTCTACTTAACGAGAATAAACTGACAGAAGCCGCTGTTGGCGAAGCAGGCGGATATGGTGATAGTCATGTTAGCTATGGCGGCGTTCATGGTGGCAACGGAGGTGGTGAACAACAAATTATAGCGGTATATGCAGCTGCTCACGCAGACGGTGGACAAACAGCTGGCGGTCATGCCGAAGTGGCCCCTCAATACGTCGAAAACTATAAATATGAAGTAGGTCAAGCGGCAGCACAGCCACAGAAAGAAGCCGAAGTACCGCTGGTAAAAATCGAGTATCATGGTCCGGCGGATGATATTAAACAGAATTTCAAAGAGCTGCCCGAATTCAAGCAACTCTCCACATTAGTCGGCAAGTCAACCGAAGATCAAATCCATGGTCTAACCTATCTCTTGGCCAAAGAGATGCAGAACAAACTGAAGTTGCAGCGTAAAAAGCTATACATTGCAGCTGGTCCCGGTGCACACACCAATACCGCACCGATAGTTTTCCCGCACGAACAGCAGCAAGTAGGCGAACTGAAGCAACAACAAGTACAAGCTAATGCTGGCGGTATTCATGGACGTCTAATCGGTATGGCCAAGTCCAAAGAATATATACCAATTGTGGAACACGGTCCTGTGGCCGAACAAAAAGCAGCTTCTGGCGCTGGTGGTGGTGCTGAAGGTGGCGGCCATGGTCCGGTGCAGCATATTGCCATTCCTGCACCGAAGCAATACGTAGCCATTAAAGTCGAACCAAAAGCCCCACTGCCGAACTCATTTGTAGAGTATGGGCTCTCGCCAAATTATCAGGGCATCAAAGGCGCTGAAGCTGGCGCAGGTGGTGAGGCTGGGCAGAAAACCAAGTTATTAGTGGAACAAGTAATACATCATCCGAGATTGCAGTATAAAGGTAGCGCTGGAGCTGAGCATGCGAAGGCAATTGTGGCTGAAGCTAAGCAACATGGCAACGGTGCATCTAGTGAGCAGAGCCTGAGCTATGGTGATGAGGTGAGTTTAACTAAAGCATTGTTAATATGGCATTTTGTGAAAATTTTCACCATATATACAAGTATATGAAGCTTCAACAGTTTGATGTAGATTCAGTTATGTATGTAGTCTTCAAACTTCTTCGAAGGTTTTTGCCTCATAACCAAAACTATTCTGTATATTTAAATTGTGACTACATCATCGACTAGCTCAAGTTCTACTTCTAATATAGGAACGTATTTTTTCACATTTCCATATATATTTCGAGTTTTATTAATCTTTCAAAGTCAGAGAAAGAGTAGAATCATTTACGGAAGGTTTCAAACGATTTCTTTTTGAAAAGAGTATCGCGTATCTGAGGGACAAATTTTAGAGTATTTATGTTACTGATCAACTTTTAAGGCTCAAAATTTTGTCTTTGAAGAGATGAGAATCGGTCGAAAACCGATATTGACGATACTCATACAAGGGACAATATTAACATCGTTAAAATCTCACGAACCCTGGCAAAGCAGTACTTTGATCATTCCAGTTTAGAGTTGTTCTGTCAAATATTTAATCTTTTTAAACCAAAGATGGACCAAAATCAAAGGCATGTGACAATGCACAAACGAGGTAGTACGACGACAATTGAACATGCCACTCAATGCTGAATAAAGAACCCAAACAGACGGAACAAAATTTAAAGACATTCGATTGCAGCGATTGACTTGAAGAAAACTTCTGTATATCGAAAAGCGAACTCAGACAAACTATGTTTGTCTACATACATATATGCTATGGCTTAAGTAGGGACTCCACCATACGGACATAGAACGACTCAATGAGGTTGAACGAAAAGAAAGAAAATAAATGGAGACCGGCGTGAATAAAAAATATGTTAGCATTGGGCTCGATGAGCTCAGCCTCATCGATTTGTTGGAAAACTGACAGCATTTTGATGCAATTGGCGGTGTTTGTTTCAGTGTTGTTGTTAAAAACAGTTGTTGTAAGTATGTGTGTTCTTGCAAATATTTGTGCAGCTGCTGCCGTTTTGTTTTATACCATGCATCGTCTTAACGCACGCAGCACGTGTATGGTCATTTGGTTGCCTGAAAAGGGAGGCGCAGAAAAGCCAGACTGCAGGTGGCCGCACTTAAGTCATCATTAGGCTTATTGACCTCCTCCAGAAACTTATTAAATTTGGTAGAAAACCTCATTTTTTCCACTCCTGCCTGCCAATGTCACTTAAATTGGAGCACTTAAGCCGTGAAATATATACCTTCTCATCCGACTAAAGGCTAGGCATTCGTAGAGATAATGTTCCAGCGTCTCGTCATCATCAAGGCGTGATCTGCATTCCGCCGAATCTACCTTTCCAAGTTTTTGAAGGTGAACTCTTATGTGCGGATTTTATATTTCCACAATCAACACTACCCCAAAGTTATTTTTAGTATACCCTGCATTGCTACTATCCAATGCTTGAGGTGTTCCTCCAATGTCAACCGCATCAAACAACACTTCAAAGAGCTGAATAATCTGGAGATTTTGTTCCCGTCTGCCTTTTCCTGTCCTTCTATTCCTTTATGAAAGATTACTCATATGATATTAACCGAGTTACCAACTGAGAGTCTATTTATCGCCTACTTGCATAAACTAACGTAGTGAGTCTTTTATTTGCCGCTATTAAAGCCTTAATTACCGCTTGGCTGTCCACGAAAAGGTTCGTAGTCTTACTGGTTAGAGCAGAAGCCCACTTGGCATTTTCTGTTAAGCCAACAATTTCAAATCGTATTGGATTACTACTCCTGTTCATAATTTTCTCTTTAAACCGTCGAGATTTCGCCTTTGGAACTGTCGATCATAGAACCATTGGTTCATTCTTGTCTACTAAGGAATGACAACATTGTGTTTAATTTCTCATGGCTCTTCATTTCTTGATGACATTGCCAGTTTTGTTCGACTTCCTTAACAATGTCGAATATGATACCATTCCTCCAAAGCCTAAAATCAGTAGCCGGCGGACCGTAAGTACTGCATTATACTTCACTTAAATATTTATTGGCCGGATATGGAGAATAACCTCCAGGGGTTCCGCTGATGCAGTTTTAATTTTCGATAATGCCATCCACCATACCACCACACCATATGATAGTATGAAACGGATAACATTTGTAGGCCATGCTAAGTCGTAAACATTCCTCCCTATAAAGACCACTGTTTGACACAAGCTGCTTACAGAAGAAACTCTGTGCATGTTACAACAAACACAAAAAAATTTTTTTCGAGCTCTTTGAGACTCGTGACAATTTCCATACGTTTGCACAAAAATCTTCAGGTTTTCATCTTTGAACTTAATCATCACTAGTCAAAAAGCTCCGATGATATTGATATCATTAACCCCAACAACCGCGCCATTAGTTGTGCTTTCTCCAGAATAGATAAGGTCTATGAGAATGGGTCTGGTAGTGAACGAGGGCAAGACGAAATATCTCCTGTCATCAAACAAACAGTCATCGCACTCGCGACTTGGCACCAACGACAATGTTGACAGTCATAACTTCGAAGTCTCAGATATCTTCGGCTATCTTGGAACCAGTATTAGCACCAATAACAGTGTTAGCCTCGAAATCCAACGCATAATAGCACTTGCCAACAGATGCTACTTCGGAGTGAGTAGGCAATTAAGAAGTAAAGTCCTCTCTCGACGAACAAAGCCCAAACTCTATAAATCACTCATTATTCCCGTCCTGCTATATGTGGCAGAGGCATGGACGAAGACAACATCTGATTAGTCGATGTTACGAGTTTTCGGAAGAAAGGTTCTGGGAAACATTTATGGTCATATCGTCCGAACGCTCTGAAAGTATTCGACGCTGTACCCGCCGGGGAAGCGGAGTAAGAGGAAGACCTCCACTCTGTTGGAGAAATCAGGTGGAGAAGGACCTGGCTGCACTCGATATTTCGAATCGGCGCCAAATTGTGAAAAGAAGAAACGAATGGTGTGCGGTTGTTAATTCGGCTTTAACCACGTAAGCGGTGTCTACGCCAATAAAGGAGAAAAAAAGTCTAAGCCAGCGCAAATGGCAACCCTGTTCTAAAACAACTCATCGTATACAGTGCAGTTGCTTTCGTCTTTAAAACACTGTTCGCAACTCCATCAACTCTACGCTCACATTCTCTAACTTACCTCATCCTTATTTGGGCTTCTTTAATCCATTACTTACTGTCTCACGACGTTAGTTCACATTTCTCTTATAACAAGCAGTCGAAGTTCCTTTTAGTCTCTCTCTGCCACTCTCACTCACGGCCATCGAACTTCATTCAAATGCATTTGGCGCGCATTTTTGCTTTGGCAAAAGTTTTTCGAGCGTATAATGAATACTCAAATACTAAACTTAAATGGTGTGTGTGTATAATGGGAACTCCCTTGGAGTTGCTAGTCATTTCTGCCGACAAACTACTGTCGCTGTCATTTTACCGTTCAGGGCACCTTGAGCTTAACGCAGCCACCCTGTATCCACCTCTTCAGTATTGCTTGGCTCATTGCTTAGCACATTTAAATTCACAAGCTTAATAACAAACCGCTTTTGTTAGTCTGCCGAACACACTCGGTGACTCACACACGCGTTCTGCGCTCTACACATCGCCCGGAGTCTGTGTGTCTTTTCGATTTTCTTCAGCTCTTACTTATCCACAGCATTCTGCGCTACTAGCGTTCTTTGCATATAATCGACATTGAAAATGTTTGTCGAACTTGAAAATTATTCGATTAAGTGCATTACCGGCGAGACATGGATCCGCAATCATGGCAGAAGCTGATATTATATGCAGGCAGCTTTAAATATGTGCTTGCGTGGGTATGACTATAGGCGCCTAGACAAATACAAGTAGTGATACACGCACCTACAAATATAATCTTTCTGCACGTCCAGCCCAGCCGCCACAGACTTATATTCGTACGTAAATCGAAGCGCATTGAACGAAAACGACTTGTAAGTTAGCGCTATACTAACTATAGCGGCATCCACAACCCACTCACTTGTTTGTTATACCCGCGCTTCATACTAAAGTAATCAAGCCGTTAGGTAAGCCAACTAAAACCACCAACAAGACAAATCGCATGGCGACATGTACTTCGTACAGCTAAGTCTCACACCCCATAGACTTCAGCACGTTTCACAACCCAATCAGCTGTACTGCCGTACTCACGCTCCGCCACTCTCAATTTACGCTTCCTACTCTAACCTCTACGCAGCAAATCGTTACGCAAACTAACTAACGCACACAGCGCCGCGCACAAGTATTTTACTGGCATTATACAGCTTGAGCGCCTAAGTGTATGCCTTGCACTCGTACCATGACCACCTTAAAGGTAAACTCAATGAGTCTGTCAACCGAGCCGTCGTCATAGTGCGCTTGTTGTGTGCTCACTCCTGCCACGCTTTGCTAGTTTCAAGTTTATTTTTATTGTTGTTATATAGTGGTATGTTTACGTATTTGTGTTGCCGTATCTACTGCACATTAACAAACAGTTTGAGTTTGCTTGTAATCCCTGGAGTTATGCAATGGTTTTCAACTTACTCCTCAATATATTGACTCCGCTACTCCAGCCTCTGCTTGGCTGGCACGTCTCCCCTGCTATTATCTGCTCTCTAACTTAGCACACAATTTCTGCTCACCGCTCCCGTTTCACGTTACGTAAGCATGTATTGGCGTTGTCGCTGCTTTGCAGGTTGTTAGTGGCATGTTTTCCCCTTTAAGTACTCCATTTTTTGTGTATTCACTTATGTGGTACGCATATATGAGAATGTGTTCGCTGACTGGGTATATGGTTTACAGGAGTTTACGCAAAACATGTGTTTGCATATTTTTTTTTGAACTGAGTGTTGATGACTACTAACAAAGCGTTCGGAATAAATACCGGGGGGATTAAATTTGAATGCAAGAACATATGCGGCATGTACACTTATGTACAAATAATATTACGGGGAGCAATGAACTTTCAGTCGAAAGTTTTTAGTTCTAGTAAATGTTGTAGTAAACCCATGGAACTAGAAGATAATCACTGACATTTTATACAGCTCACAAGTTAGGATCTCGTGTTATCTCATTTCGGGCAGGTATATGACCGAACTAAGCTCGTGAGGTTAAGGTTTGTGCCACTGCTATTCGGAATATGCGAGAAACTTCAACTTCAGACAAAAGGTATTGCGGAAATCATAGTGCTTTGGCACGAATTCCAGCTTAACATAAATCCCAAATGATAAGAGCAATGTGCTTACACTTAGCGATACGTCAATCCAAAACTTTTATACTTAGAACTAAATTCAAGTCTCACCTTGAGCCGTTCAAACAATTGCATACATGGCTCTCTTCACTCCAGTTATAGTATATAGTTAATATAAAGCTAAAGTGTGAAAGCTTATAAATCCGTCTCATCGGTTCTTCGGGAGAAAATTAGCTACAATTTTAGGTGAATGTAATGGTTGAACATGTGCCTCATCAGAAAATGATTTTCTTAAAAATGCTTAGGTTATACTGGCCGGCTATCACGCTATATATAGATCTACTGGTCCTTAGTAATGCCAGATCTTAATTTGAAGTGAAGAGTTTTCAATACCAGACCTAAAAGTTTTCTGCGAGCTTTAAGAGCCACTAAATGTCTACTTTTCATACTTCGTCCAGTCCTTTGAACTCCGAAGCTCCTGGATACCTGAGTCTAGTTCTAGATAGTGCTGAACAAAGGCAGATAACGTGTTCCAGCGTCTCTGCCATGTTAACTACTCTGCACTCTCTGCATGTGTCGTTATCACTTATGCCTATCCGGCTCGAATGTGATGCCAGTAGGTTGCGACCTGTCAAGAGGCCAACAGCCGTTCTGCAGTCCTTTCGAGACCGTGTGAGTAAGAAGCAAGCGAGCATCCTTAAGAGTTTCTTGCAGTTGACCTTGGCGTTCTCGCATGTACTTAAGACATGCCATCTCGCCCTGATTCGGATTCGTCTGTAAGTCCTTTCGTTAATTTTATTATATATCGTTCTTAGTGACTTCCGTATTTCTTGTACTTGTTGAGTAGCCAGTTGGATGGCACTTTCGGCAATCTCATCAGCTTCTCCGTTTACTCCACTGTGACCTAGAACCCAGTATATATGTGTACTCCTTTCCAGCAGCCGCTACATCTACGGCTACCCTGCTTCTAAGAACATTCTCTGACGTAATGCTATGTGAGATTATTACCTTAAATGCTGCCTGCTGAAGCTTGAAGGGTTCCCTGTGATCCAAGTCCGAGTAATAGATTCCGACGTCCATTATATTAGCCACTTTGGTTCCATTTGTGTAGATGTTGTAAGTTTGGCTGCTTTGTCGCAGACTTGTCCACCAGCTTATTGAGCTAAGCCCGAAGGTCCTTGTAGAGAACTCACCTAATGCCGCCAATCTTACAACTGATTTTGCGAGTCGATTTTCTGTGGGAAATTTTATTCAAAACGGTCCCCCCACCACAGACCACCATAAAGTAAGATTGGCTTGACCAAGTAGGCTCTAGCATTTTCTTACATTCGTATACAGCACCACTGGCCTTTTGTTCTCTTTCCTCTACTTTGAGTTTCCACATCAGCTTGATGTCCACAATTACTGTCAGGTACTTGGTATGCTTCTTAATTGTGAGCTCAACTCCACTGAGCCTCGAGAGTTTCTACGACAGAATCCTGTACCTTCTTGTAAAGAGTATCCGTTTTATCAGCATTAACCTCTTGGTTGACCGATATCGATACTTAGAAATTGTATCATATATTTTAAGGACCTTCGCCGTTTCCTTCTAGGTTTTACAAGCTGTCTTACGAAGGAGAAGAAGGAGAGGAATACACTGAAATATTTTATTATACTTCCTTAAAATTTTTTCATACTTAAAATACCCTTTAAGTTTGTAACAACATTATAAAAATGCAAAACGAGAATTGAATTAACCTCACCACTAAACTAAAAAAAGAAAAAGCTTCGGTGGGTTCGCCGCCTTCTTCTCCTTAGAAAGTCAACTTGCACGCCTTAAATTCGAAAACTTCCATTAAAATTCCCTCAAGCATACATTTAGGCAGTGCGCTAATACGCCTGAATATATGCTAAGCCTTAATGCGCACAGCACAGCTGCAGCATTTTCCAATGGCCGCGTAATGAGCAAAGTTGTCAATGTCGATGAAATACCATAGTTGTTGTTGTTGCTTGCATTGTCGTTGTCACAAAGTGTATACGCCTTAACGTATACAACAAAGCTGGCTGCCTTACTTTGCAAGTGCAACGTTGCGAAGATGCATAACCCCAAAAGTAATTTTCCTTAGCAGCAACTTAGACATATCGGAAACTCTGGCAAAGAAAATGCGCGAAAATAATCAACAAAGTGCAAGCGTGTGAAAAGTGTTGAAAAGCAGAGAAGACAGCAAAAGATGCAACACCATGCACACATATACATATCGCTGTATGTGTGCGGCTTTCAGGCGTTGATACCCGTTCAAGCAGTTTGCTGAACTTTTCGCCGCCATTGGTATTGCCACCTACACATGCATAGCAACGCAGCAAGAAAGAAGATTTGTAGCGCAGCAAAGCCGGCGAATATTTCCCTCTTCTTTTTAGCTTTTTCGAGTTCAACTAGTATTTCATCAAGTCTCGCACATTTTATTTATTTATTTTTTATTTCCGAAATTTGCACTTTTTCTCCACTTTCAGGCGCTTTCGCTCAGCTTCTGCCGGCGTTGGCAGGAAATTGGAAACGATACCCTTACAAGTGATTGCGCATAGTTTGTGGAAAGTGCGAAAAAGCAATTGACAAGGCCAACAAATACACCAACACACACAACGTAGGGGATTATTTTACTAAACAATAAAAACAAGCAAATCTCGAATAACTTGCACAAAAATGGCAAGCCATCGAAAAGTGGCCAAATAAAATCGCTTATAATGGCCTGATCAGTTGGGCGCTGGGAAGAAAGTCTGCGTGTTTATTTTTATTGTTATACTTATACCCGCAACAGGGCATATTAAGTTTGACACGAAGTTTGTTGCACCCAGAAATAGAGAATATTTATAAATGAACAGCTTTACGAGTTGGTTAAGCCATGTCCGTCCGTCTGTCTGTGTATACGCGAACTGGTCCTACGGTTTCTGAGAAATCGCTCGGAAATTTTCTCACGAACTTTTGTCTCCATGATCATTTATCGCAATCGCCGATATCGGATCACTATAGCGTATAGCTGGCATACAAACCGACCGATAGCACTCAAGTCCTTGTATGAAAGAATTTTTTATTTGACAAGATGTCTTGACTGAATTTGACATAGATTATTATGTTGTTGTTCTTGTTGTTGTTTTTGTAGTACTAAGGCATCGTTACAATCCTCGATCAGATTGCTCAGATCAGATGAATTATAAGCCATAGAGATCCTGTCATATAAACTGGCCTATCAAAATCAAAAAATAGATCTTCTTATACCCTTGTATAAAATATATAAAAAAGATGCACCTGTAAAGGGTATTCTAGCTAGAAGTTAACGTTTTTTCTTTTCTTTGCCACCTTTGGCTAATAACAAAAACAATAAGGCAGCGTCTTACTATTTTATTTTTAAACTGGACAATCACCTCAAAGGCTCTAGTAGAAATAACTCTTTAATTGTGTTTGGTGTAGTGTTTGTGGTTGTCATGTATAATATAGTTGTGGTTCCCAAAATAACGGGCAACTTAGTTGACATTTACCTTTACAGCTGATGCTAAGATCCAGCGATGAAACCACAGCGGTTCTCCGTTGGATTCGGTATATTGCTGAACGTCTGACAAACGAAAACATCAGGCGAAAGACGCTCTCCAAATTAAAGTCAATTTAAAATGATTTGCGACAAATTAAGTTCTCTCTCTCACAGTGTTGAATTGAGCTCTCCAACCGACAACAAAAAGCTTTTAGCTTTACTTTTAACTTTATTGATTTTTCACTCGGTGGTCTCTAACCAACACTTTGTTTTGCTTGCAGTGCTCCCTGAAACGTCTTAAAGTATACTGAACTCAAAGAAACGCCCAACAAAATCTTATTTTCGATAATGTTGGTTACAACAGTTTCTTTAAAGAAACGATTGATAGATAATAGCTCGAAAACAAAAAGAAAATAGAGTTGATCAAAGAATTATTTACACACTAATTCTCCGCAATGCTTGCCGACGAAAGCTTTATTTAAATTTCAAATCAAAAAGCTTTTTATAAAGCCAAGAACTTTCCAAAAGCTTCCTATATTATTCAAAGCTTCTAAGATCTATGTTTTAGTTACTTATAAATATTGTATAATTTTCTACCGCTAAAAAAAAATTAACGAATTTTTGTTTAATGAACTGGATAAAAGTGAAGTGTTATGTAAATAGAGATGTTTTAAAGCAGAAATTTTGTGCTCAACGTATTTGTTATTATTGTAATAGAAGCACACGAACTTTGAACTCGAAACATATATGAAGACACTCTGTGAGTCATGAATTACAAATGTTACTTCTTACTCTCGAGAACCTCAAACAAAAGTCACCGGTCTGCCATAGTCAAACACATTTTTTTTTTGCAAAATTCGTTATTTTTTTATTCATCATATTTCCTTTCAAGTATGTTACACTGATTTAGCTACCATCCAACTTTTCGATACCATTTTTGTTCTTTCATTCAAAATAGGGCTCAGTTTCGGCGATCCACTATTCATTCTTCTCAGCGAGCTTTCTTTTGAGATCTAAAAGTAGTAAATAGCCGCTATTTTAGGATCTGAAGAATACGGTACATCATTGATTTTTGTCATCGTATTCACTGAATTGGGAATCTCTCGTCCGAGACAAGACAAACGCACAACCCTGGGGAGAGTTGATTCGCCTTCTGACTTTAGCTCGCCTTCAAACGGATATTTTTTGGCTATCCAGAGGATACTTGATAGAAGTCCAGAAAGTCGTTAGCTGCTTGAGCCATATATAAAGGAAGCGTTTCTGGTCACTACCAAGTGAATTACACTCAGAGAACTCTTCTCACTTGCGTGCACATCTATACAGGGCTCCATCTTTCTTAATTCGAGCTACAGAACTCGCTAATTATTTACGACTTCGAAGTTATGACTGTCAACAGTGGCGTGGGAGCCAAGTCGCGTATATTACGTCTTGTCCTCGTTCACTACCAGACCCATCTGCCTCGCTACCTTATCCAGACCGGAGAAAGCAGAACGTGGTTGTTGAGGCCAATGATATCAATTCACCGGTATACGCCAGCAGCTGTAAAAGATTATAGATTATAGAAGATTGACCTGTTGGAATAAGCTCTGCAGCTCGAATTATGGAAGATGGAGCCATGTATAGATGTTCACACAAGTAAGAAAGTTCTCTGAGCGTCATTCACTTGGGAGTGGCCGAAAACCTTTCTTTTATTTATGGCTTCCTGGATTTAGACCAATGTCAGTCTTGAAATCCAACGTAGAATATCTCTTGCCAGCAGGTGCTACTTTGGACTGTGTAGGCAATTGAGAAGTAAAGTCCTCTCTTGACATCACACACATTATTTTCCGTCCTGCTACGTGTTGCAGAGGCATGGATGAAAACGTTCCAGCTCTGAAAGTATTCGACGCAGCATCTGCTAGGGGAAGCAGAGGAGGAAGAAGACCCCCACTCGATTGAAAAGACCAGGACCAGACTCTACTTAGCCGACTGTTGCGTTTTTTCACACTTTGGAACGGGTTCGGATGACTTTCGATTAGACTTTGGAGTAAAATTGTGGAACTATGTTTCATCCATTGTCACATATCGACTCAAAAAATCGGGTGTATTACGCTTGAGCATCTCATCACATCTCCAAACACAGCTCCGAATCATCAGCTGGTTGTTATTTTTGCTCAAAAATGTGCTCGCACGGTACCTACTTCACACAGAACTTTCCCATATCCAAGTATTCGTGCATCATATGATTTACACGTTCAGTTGATGCCTGCTAACTCGAACAACTTCACCTGACGGTCACCCAAAATTTTTTTGTGGACTTTATTGATGATTTCGTCGGTAACGACCTCTTTCGGACGTCCAATGCTTTCACTGTCTTCGGTGCTCATTTCACCACGTCTGAACTTAGCATGCCATTCCTTTAAGCCGCAAAAAAATGATTGATTTATGTCAGAGCCTTGTAAAGGGTATATGGTAGAAAGTTGAAATAATGCATACCTTATATAATTTTTGCCAAGAAGTATGCATAGAAGTAGAGAATTTCCGAAAAAGTAAATAGCAGAAAATAAAAAGAGAGAAAAGACACAACTTGCTTCGTTGCTGCCAATGCACACACGCCAAACTAATTTTTTGCTCGCCACCACAATGCGACACTTTTACGACGCAGGCACTTTCTTCTGACCACTCCTCGCTGCGGTATTCTTGACTTACACAAATCTGCTTAAAATTGTTTTGAAATGAAGCCACTTTTCGTCGCCGCTTCACTGGTATTGCATTTTTCAAGTTTCCACATTTTCGAGAGCAGAGATGCAGCAGCGGAATAACTGTTTATTTTTTGTTGCACCCTTTCCGCCGGCGTGCCATCGAGCAACTACAGCAGACTCGACGCTATTTTACTTGTTACTCTCCTGCCGCTGTTCTTTTCATACCACGCTTAAGCTGATTTCGTTTTATTTATTGGAAAATTTCTTATGAAAGCTGCTTTTCAAAGATTCCTCTGCACTGCTGGTATGGCGCGCTACACATTTTTCTACATCATTGCCGTTGACAAATTGTAATGCAACTAAGTAGACAAACAGCAGTCAGCATGGCTGGTAAATGAATGTAGGGCTGGTAATGTGAGGCAGCCACAAAGTATGCTACAAAAGTTTGCCGCTGTAGTAGTCTTCGCTCCCACTCTTCAACCTGTTACCTGCTTCGCATCCACCCAAATACTCAATCAACTGAAGACCTCTTCTTTGAAGCCTGCAAACAGCACTGAGTTGCTTTCCAACATTTGTTTCTTTTCATTGCATTTCCTCTTCGCATCGAAAAAAATTTGCTGAACACCTTCTCACACACACACACACATTTCTCTCACTCCCTCTGCACCAAACGCATTTTAACAACAAACTACAACACTCTACCGTATAATTCCTTCGAAATACCTCAACTTATGTTCATTGCATTGCATACTTTGCGGCTTATTTTTGTGCCCGCCTCATACCTGCTGGTGTGGTTGCCAGCTTATTGCGCATTAAATTCAAAAGCATGTTATTTTTACTCATTCATATGAGCAAAAAGGTTATTTTCTATTTTCAAATTGAATTCTCTACTTTCATACTCGACTTAACTGCTGTGCACACACACATTTCGTTGAACCGGTGCTTAACGCCTGCAAGTATGCAATTGCGCCATTGCTTGCTGCGCTATTATTGAAAGTAGTTGGCAACATGGTTGGCAATCTTAAGCAAATGTGGTATGCATGCGCCAAGAAGACGTCTCATGAAATTGAATGCGTGTCAATACTAGCTTCTCTATAAAGATTAGAAGGTTTAGGGGTTTTCCAAATGGAGTTTGAATATTCGTGCTTTGAAGAAAATGGAAAGCTAATATCGAGTATGTAAAAATTATAACAACAAACTTTGAGTTAAGTTATGTTCTCATTATTATTCTTCGGAGATTCAGAGAATCGTGTGAGCATATTATTCTTCGGAGTTTTGGAGAATTATGGGATCAAGTATCAAAAAAATACATGATTGAAATGATTAAAATGTTTTGTTTCTTCGCTTCAACGACGAAGCATAGCCTTTGATTGTACATCTGATTTGTTCATCCAATCTTTCGAAAGCGCTTTAGAATCTTTAAAAGCCAACCTCTAAAACACCTTCATGCAAGCTTCTCTAGTCTGAGGAAACCTATGATAACAAGCTAGATTATTTTCGGTTTTTAACCGAGTGCAGTTTCAAACTTAGCCAAAGTTCTATACTATATCCGGCTATAAACAATAGAGAAATAGGCAAACATCGTTGTGGTTAAGAATAAGACAGAGAGTTTCTTTTAATATTATTAAAAAACTATAGAAAGCTAACACTTGTAACTTGTACTTTCCCACATGGTCTATAGGCACTATACAAGTGTCATAAGTCCCATAATAACATATGGTGCTGCGGTGTGGAGGATCACCTCGAACATGTGCAACAGGCATGCTTGGTGGGCTTTACGGGCGCAGTGAGAACTATGTCAATAAACGCTCTGGATGTTATCCTCGACATCCAGCAAATACATACAAGTGAAGTATGATGCAGTACTTACGGCCAACTGGCTGCTGATTTTAGCCATTGAGGAAATGGTTTCATACTCTACATTGTTAAGGAAGTCGGGCTAAATTTGCAATGCGACCGAGAAAAGAAGAGAAATATGCACCGATTATTCTGGGATTGACGGCTCCAACGGCTAAATCTAAATATTCACCGACAGATGACAGGGTGAAATATGAACCGGACCGGGCTTCTGCAAACTAAATGACCACAATCAGTATTTCAGGCCGAAATAGGCATAACAGAAGGTGCCAGGTAGACTTTTGCTCTAACCTGAAAATCCATAAACCTTCTAGTGGACAACCAATCGGCAATTAAGACTATTCGCAGAGCCAATACAAAGTCTCACTGCATTAAGTTATGCAAGCAGCAACTAACTCGACTCTCAGTATTTAAATATGTTAATAACTTTTGGACCAAGTCATATAGGAATATAAAGAAATGAAATGAATGGCAGACTGGAAACACAATTCCCCTAAGCTGCGGCAGACAATTCTGCTCCTTCAAGGGGAGTTTGAAGCAATGGACTTATGTCTTGAACTACTAGTAACACAGGTTATACAAAGTTACTTTGGGGTTGTCTTGATAGCGGACATACCAGAAACCATCTAGTTCTAGGCAAAAGCGAACTATGTAGAGTTCATCGGAGGGCACCTACAAGTAAGATCCCATCTTTTAAGAATTATAAAAGAAGATCCGACGGCATGCAAAGCATACATAAAGCATGATAAAACGCTGGAGAATTATCTTTACGAATTCCCAACCTTCAGCTGCATGAAACGAGGGACTTTCCACGGCTTCCAATGCTCCAAACTAAGAGACGTTGGGCAAATGGTGTGGAAAAACTCCTGTTTTTACCTAATTTAATTAATTTTTTGCGAAATGATCGCCTCAGTGGGACCGACTGCGATCTGTTGCAATCATTCAACCAAAACTTGTAGGATTTTTTTTAAAAGGAATAATAAGAACTATTCTGTAGTCTATTCTACTTAAGTACCGCAACATTTTATGCATAGGTCTTCATCTTCTTTACTGGCTCTTATAGAAGATTGTAACCGCTCGATTCAGCACTGCAGCTCGAATTATTTTCTTCAGCAGTAGATTCAAAAAGTCTAATGATAGGGAGTTGCCTTGTCTATAACCTTCTCGGTCCCAACTTTTGGTATTGCTCCACGTCAGTTGAGCGCCATTCACGTGGGAGTGGCAAGAAACGATTCTTTAAAATATGGCTGAAGCAAGCTCACGACTTCCGGTCTTTGACCAAGTAACTTCTGGGTAGCCACAGAACATTCGTTTGAAGGCGAATTAAAGTGAGCAGGTGAACCATTACCATATTACCATACGCTGGGTTAGGGACCTGCCACGTAAAAATGAACAGCCTCAGATGAAAGACCCCCCATTTTAATAACGACAATGGCAAACGCATAGGTTTTAGCCCTTTGGAGATATTTTCGGGTTCTCAAGTTAATAGCAATTTCAAAGATTTTAATACGACTTTTAGCTGGTGCGCAACTATTTTAAAAAATAAAATATTTTTCTGCTGAAAAACCAACCCTAATGAAAAGGCTGATATACTAAACGTTCCAATTTTAATTATGACCCACACAAAGGCATGCCTTGAACAGCTGGAACTCGTCTGAGAGCCATAACTCATACACTGATTACACATACTTAGGGCAGACGTCACGTGTACAGCTCTTGCGCCTTCCATTGAAGCGCAGAGATTCTACCAATGTCCACTCATTGTCCACACTTTCCATTACAATAGGCTTTGTCGAGCACGAGTATAAACTCCATAACACACATTCCTTGCCATATGCATTTCATTCTAATAGAACGCCTGCAAGCTGCAAAGTCTTCTGCTCAGCCGCACACACATAAATATACGTTTCACAAATGTTCGCAAGAATTAGTCTAATATCATACACACAGCAGGTCCAGCAGTCTACGGCATTGTCCAGCCGTTAGCAATGAGGCGCTTAAAATTTACACTCATACACACACACACAGCATCGCTGAAGCCAGTGGAAGGCATTTTATTTGCCTATAGGTCCTTCTGTTGGCGGTCTGCATATACGGATGACAGGTTGCAGGTACACACACACATACACTGAGTTCTGCGCCAAAAGAATTGCACCTTTTTACTTCTAGCACCCTTGTTGTTGCAAATATTGTTATGTTTGTTGTTTTCAAACCCGGGCATGCCTTCATACTTAACGTCTGGCTGTCGGTCTTTCTGTCTGCTCACTTTTCAGCTGCGCTTCAGTTTTGAATGTTTGGACGGCAGTTGTAATGACCATGAAATGCGCAGCTAACAACAATAATCCTCATGTTGTACAGCCCACACAGCAACAACAAGCAACGCAAAAAACTTGCAAATGACATAAACACTTCTTAAATGCTGTTGTTGCACAATTATCGCCTTTTTTTGCTTCCCTTTCTGCTTTCTTCTTCCCCTGCATTTGTTCTGAACACAAATTCTCCGGTGTTCTCACTCGATTTACAGCTGTTTGCTGCTTTGTTTTTAGGTTATGTAGCTTTGTAGGAAACATATTTTCACTTCGGAGGCTTTTTAATTTCTTAAAATTCTCCTACAGGTGTCGCTGCACTGCCCTGAAATATCTACAAATAAACCCTTTTCTTCCTTACTAGCATAAACACCACTTACGCGGTTAACAACAGCGCGCCAGCCTTTCTCCTTTACGCAAGGTGGCGCCAATTGGAGGTTCCAAGCGAAGCCAGGCCCTTCTCCACCTGGTCTTTCCAAAGGAGAGGAGATATTCCTCATCCTCTGCTTCACCCGGCGGATACTGCGTCGAATATTTCAGACCTCGAGTAATTTCGTCCATTCAGACAACATGACCCAGCCATTGTGGTCGATGTCTTTTAAATCTCTGAACTATGTCAACGTCATCGTATACTTATACAGCTCATCGTTCCATAGAATCCGGCATTCGCCGTGGCCAATGCGCAAAGGGCCATGAATCTTCTACAGTCTCTCGAAAACTCGTAACGTCGATTTATCAGATATATTCGTTGTCCATGCCTCAGCACCATATAGTAGGACGAAATTATCTACGACTTCTAAGTTATCATTAGTGAATGTGACATAGGAGCCTAGTTGCGAGTGCGGCGACTGTTTGTTTGATGACAGGAGATATTTCGTCTTACCCACGTTCACTACCAGACTCATTTGCTTCGCTTCCTTATCAAATCAGGAGAAAGCAGAACTAACGGCTTGATATCAGTATCATCGCCATCAGAGAATCGCCTTTTCTGAAACCTCGTTTGGTATCGAACGGCTTTGAGAGGTCCTTCTAGATCCCGACGGAGTTTTTGGTATTGCTAAACATCACTTTTCGGACATAACGACATAAAAACAGCTCCTTATCGCTATGTTTAGGAGATTTATCTCAGGGTAGTTAGCGCAGATTTTGCGGATGGGGCAGAACAAACATAAATTCCAGTCGTTGGGCATTCTTTCGTTCGACCATATTCGACAAAGAAACTGACGCATGCTTCTTATCAGTTTTTCGCCGACGTTTTTGAATAGATCGGCCGGCAATCCATTGGCCCCGCCGTTTTGTTGTTCTTCCAGCTGGTGATTGGTATTCGAACTTCTTCATGGTCAAGGAATGTAAGGTATGATCAATTGTCATCGATTAAGGGATCGCGTTAGCCATCTCCAGATGTTATACCTTCACTGCTCCTCAGGAAGCTGGAGAAGTGATCCTTCCATAATTTTGGTATGCTCTGGGCATCAGTCAGTAGATTACCTCTGAGGGTTATACAAGAGTATGCTCCGGTCTAGTCACCGCATCTTTTCGTAGAATTTTCGAGCATTAACCTTGTCGGCCGGCTTGTCAAGCTTTTCATACTCACGCATTTGAGTCTCTCTTTGGTTTTGTCTGCAAATGCCTCTCGCTTCCCTTTTCAGCTCTCGGTGTCTATCCCATCCCGCTCGTGTTGTGATCGAGGCAGGCAGTCTATTTTCTCTACGCTGCAACCCGGCTCCTCATCTTTCCAGCTGTTCTTTTGCATTTTCCGAAAACCAATGGTTTCGGTTGCAGCTGAACGTAAGGAGTTTGTAATGTCCCGTTTAAAAGACTGCAGCCGTGTGTTCCGTCTATCACAACATCATCGATGCGGTTAGTAACTTTCGATGCGAGGTCAGCTAGGTAGCTTGGTGAATTTTCCTATACTGGAATCTGGTCAGCCTCAACTCATTTGAGAATGTTTCCTCATCGTGACAGGGGCAGCTCTCGTAGGTGCACTCTAAGGGCTCATAGAAGCCATCTTTGGTTGCATCGTCCTTTTCCTCCATCGGGGCGTGGGCACAAATCAGTGATATATTGAAGAACTTCGCTTTGATACGGATTGTGGCTGGACGTTCATCTACCGGGGTGAATGCCAGGACTCGGCAAAGGAACTCCTCATCTCATCAACTAGCTAGGCAGTGCATTTTCTCAATTAAAGGACCGGACATTCCATGTGCATGCGCTTAAATCGTTATCCTTAATGCATTCGCAGTGGTCGACATCAAAAGGGGGGTTTTTCTTGCGAGGTTGCTTAATGCTTTTAATTGAGGTCGTTTTTTATGTGGCGGGTTCCAAACCCTGCGCACAACCCTGTGGATGTACGGTTCGCCTTCTCACTTTAGCCGGCCTTCAAACGGATGTTTATTGGCTACCCAGAGGATACTTTAACAAAGATCGGAAGTCGTGAGCTACTTGAGCCATATGTAAAAGAATCGTTTCTGGCCAGGCCCAAGTGAATGGCGAGAAGAGGACTTTCAGCACTTGCGTGAACTTTTACAGATGACTCTATCCTCATGAACTGCTTCACATGACTAGCAACCATTTCAAATTTCATTATTCCATTTAAAAAAAACAAGGATGCATGTCTCTAAATGCGACTTCGGGTCACACCCACATTTGCACTAATAATCCCTTTAAGCCATAATAACAAACTAATAAATAAATACGAAAACTTACAGGAGATTTTCATTTAGTTCAAACCCACTGAAATGCTCGGCAGCGGAATTTTGTGGCTGCGAAAATTATGAGCTCACTTCAAATGCAATAACCCGAGCGGATACGAGTGGTACGTGGTGTGCCAGTTGCCCGACAATAAGTGAGACTGCGGTAGTGCGACGAAGGCAAGGAGCGAACGGCGAGCGCAGACGACACTTGCAGTTGACACTCACACACACTTACAGGAGATAGTGAGCGCATCACGTATGGCATGACATTTGGCAAAGGCTGTCACAAGCTAAATAAGCGCTAGCGAATGCTGCACCGTGGAATGAAACCGTTAGCTAACCCTAGATTTGAGATACACATACATGAGTGCGCATGTGTAGGTGTGGTGCGCAGATTCAACAAACCTTTTTGATAATTCAATCATCATTCAAATGGCAAATACCACAGCACCAAAACTGCACACACACACACACGCCAACACATGCTTACAAGTAAACTTACCAATATCAGGGTAAAGTTTAGATCTTGACACACACACATCATAACTTCATACAAGTGCCTGTGTGTGTTTAGCAGCCATGCATGTGCTCGCATGATTTTTACCACGAATGCTAGCATACTTCACGGCGCCGTGCCCTACGTGTCGAGATTTACAAAACACAAGCAAAATCTCAAACAAATGCGTGCCAATGTTGCAAGCAGCGGCGACAGCGTTAAGGGGTTGTCAAACTATTTTTGATGTTATTATTGTTGTGGTTGTTGTACTTTGCTACTTGTTAGTGCTGCTGCTGCTGCTTAGTTTTAGTTTTAGTTATGCCAGCCAGCCAGCCATCGAGTCAGTCAGCCAGCCAGATAGCGTCTGTGTGGCAATATTTGTGGCAAGCTTCGTGAAGTGCATTTCAAATTGGGCCAACACCGCATGTGTGCTCTCTTCAAACGCTAGCCCTCGTCCTTGTGTACTTCATCCTAACCAAAGTGCAAATGTTACTCGCAAATTATGCAACAATAATCTGCTTGTGTTGTGCTCCGAGGGCCGAGGGGTTATGGGCTTTGCCTATGTGTTGGCGACTGAAAGTAGTTTACCATGAAATTACAATTTGAAAATGTTGGACTATTATGGTATTGTTTGTGTTGTTATTGGTAAGCTTGTCTAACGGTTTTATTTTTACTTCAAAGAAGATGTGACACTTTGGTGCTGGGTTTAAATGAAGGTTAGTGTAGTGTATCTTGTAAGGAACATATTATTTCTAACCACAAATCAAGCAATAGACTCAAAGTCATATAAATACCGCCGTTATTAGGAACTTTAATAGTACTGACCCTATCGAAAATCAAGACAAAAAGTTAACTTCAATGGCTCCAAAGCTATAATACTCTTCCTTACAAGGACTTGAGTTGGACAAGGACTTGTTCGGTCAGTTTGAATGCCAGCTATATGCCTTAATGGTCCGATGTGAATAATTTCTTTGAACATTGTAACGTTGGCTTTGTCGATGGAATTGGTGGAATTTAAACAAAAAAAAAATTATTTTTGGGAAGTTGAAAAAATTTACATCTGTTCAAAAATAAGTGAAAGTGAAATTCGCTATATTTTGAAATTTTTATATAAAAAAGGACAAATGCCACGCAAGCCACCAATTAAACTTGTGAAGGTTGCGGACACGATGCGGTATCAGTTCGTGTAGCACAACAATGGTTCGATCGCCTCCGTTCTGGAAATTTCGATTTACATTGATGAAAGTTTTACACTGACGGAATAATGTCTCTAGCAGAAACATGGAAAAAAGTGGTTGACCAAAATGGTACATATTTCTTAATTTATTTATTAGTGTAGGTTGGAAATACGAAAAGGGTTTTTCGATTACCCAATAAATCCTATCTAAACCACATCGTGCTCCAACTGAAGTTCAACAATACAAAAAATTTTATCTGTTCAACCTCCGAGACACCGTCAAAAAACGTCGATCAATAGTTGCCATTATTTATATATTAGTAGCGGTATTACCGATGTTATATTATATATTCTCTTCTCCTTCTACCCTTTCACACCTTCCGCAATGGTCACATGATGTTTCTATGTTTATGAGTTTTAAAGATCAGCATGTCCGGCGCATACTCCATTCATGCCTCGTTTGTCTGCTTGCTGAATAAGTCAGGAATTGTGTCCACCGAGTCTCAGCTATATCTATAAGACATTGATTGCATTGCATTTACTTTTCATTTTCTTATTGTTGTTTGTATGACTTTAGAATGTTTTAATACATATCCCAATCTTCCTTCTTGAGACAGTTAACTTAAATTGCTTCCTGCAATCCTTCTGTAGTTTTTTAAGACCAACACGGCTCTTAACTCTACCGTACTACGCATAATTGGACAAGCCATCTCTAATATTTCTTGGCAATATACTGTGAACGAGGATCATTATCCTTATTCTTGGGTTAGAAAAGTGGAGTCTCCGGAATATTTTGCATTTGCCAGTTCCCTTCCAAGGGATTCCTGAAATTTTTTACCCTGCCTTTCTCCAATTATTATACACATTCAGTGTAGCCGAAATAAAGTTTTCCGGTTTGAGTTTATTACTCTATCCCACTTTTGAGTAGTAAAAATGTTTCTCATACAAGAGTTTGAGTTTATATGGTGGGTACATTTTACAGGCGTGCGAGATCGATGGTTAAGAAAAATTAGCAGCTTCATGAGGAAACTAATACAACTCAGATCGATGTCTAAAAACTGAGTGATTAGTTTGCAAATATATAGACGGACAGATCAACAAGGTTAAATATACTCACTCAGCTCATCACGCTGATCATATATATATGTATATACATTACAGGGTCTCCAAATTACATTCAACACAGGTTTAGGTCCTTTCTACTTCATACAGTAAGATCTTATAGAATCTCATCTGATATAATTGCTATGTGTAGAATGAATTCGAAGGCTTTAGAGAATATATTTAATAAAAATTTCAGGAACTGGATTCAAGTATTTAAGAAAAGCCACAAAGTCAATTTGGACTCACAAGACTCGTCTGTTCAGTTTCAAGGTCGCGAGTACTTTAAAGCGCTTAAGTTTTGTGTGCTATTTGAAATAGAAAATAAACTCAAATCTCCAATTGATACCTTATGTACATCTATTCAACCAATAATGCATCTTCTTCTTCTTTATGGGCGCCAGTCGTTTTTTCTTGCCGCTATTTAGCGCCAATTGGGAATTCCAGGGGTAGCCAGTTCTTCTCCACCGGTCTTTCCAACGGGTAGGAGGTCTTCCCATTCCTCTGCTTGCCCCGGCGAGTACTGCCTCAAATACTTTCAGAGCTGTAGCGTTTTCATCCATTCGGACGATATGACCTAGCCAACGTAACGTGTAGGGTTTGGGCTTTGTTCGTCGAGAGTGGACTTTACTTCTCAATTGCCTACTCAATCCGCACCTCTTGGCAAGACAACTGACTTGTTGTTGGTGTTAATGCTGGTCCCAAGGTAGACGAAATTATCAATGACTTCGAAGTTATGACTGTCAACAGTGACCTGGAAGCCTAGTCGTGAGGGTTTGTTTAATGACAAAAAATATTTCGTCTTGCCCTCGTCCACTACCAGACTTATTTGCCTCGCTTCTTTGTTCCACCTGGAGAGGTTACAAAATTTAGACAAAGCGGCATAAAGGATGCTTCTTTTCGTGCTGTCAAAAACTATCTCAGAATCGTTTCTGGCTACTCCCAAATGAATGGCGCTCAGAGAACTTTCCTCACTTGCATGAACTTCTACACATGACTCCATCCTACAACAATCATCACTTCCAGGAAATATTGCTAGGTTTTAAGAGATTATTGTTATATTCTCTTCTGAAGAAGCGCTTTTTACGATGTTATACTCGAAGTTAGAAATGTCGAAAATTTTACTCAATCACTACAAGAACAGGAATCTAACATTAATTTTTCTAGGTATCGCACATTATTATCGGCTTCTAGAAGCATAAAAGACTCTTCTACGACTTACTTACATACGTCCCATCTGAGGTCAAAGTTAGAAGTATGATGGGAGAACTTTTAGGCAGCTCACTAATTGAAATAATATTAAATCTAACAAACATAATTCAATAAACACAATGTTACAATTCAAGCGAATGTTTCCAAAACAAACAAGTAATGTAGTTATTGTGCCTTTCATGTGCCGGTGAAAATTAACTCAATAAATAATTGTTTAAACTTCTTAATAAACCCAATGGACGAATGTGATAATCACTTGTAAATTTTATAATTAATTTTCTAAGCTGCAATCGTGACAATGGAATATCTCTAATAAATGTCTCTGCAAATGACCACAGAAATACCAAATTTAATGCCACAAAACTTCAACCGCAAATGAAGAGGAAAATGTTTCAAATTATCCGCAAATAATGCGAAATGGGAAAGGGATAACGAAGGAGTAGAAAGGGGACAAAGGAGGTCAATGGAGCTATGCTAAAGCTTAGAAATTGTAAGCTGAAACACAAAAGCGTGAACGAGAAGAAGAAAAGCAAAAATGTTCAGAGTAATTGAGGGAAGCATTAAAGCAGATTAGTAAAGGAAATGAAGAAATGAGAGAAATTTCGAAGGGGTGAAAATGGAAGTGTGCGACAATGAGAAAAATTATGAAAAGTTGTAAGAGTAGCTATTACATGGTGCATAAATATATATATATACATATATATATATAAATAATATTCGTAATGAAAAACGAAAACAATTTGCCAAAATTTGTCATCAGCGCATAAATAAATACAACAACAAACTTGTAAAAACAGGAAAGTTCGAACATTGCTCAGAATTTGAAAGCTATTTTAGGGTTAGACTATTCAAATTACTGCTGGTGAGAGCGAGAAAATGTAATGAAATGAAATTCTTTATGATATCATCACAAAATTTTCAATAATTCTTATTTCATTTATTCCAACTTTGGAACTTTGTTTAGAGTAAAGCAACAGTTTATAAGATTATTGGTGAGTTTCTGCAAGTAGCAATGTCGATGTACAGATAAGGCTCAATCAATTTGATTTATTACTTATACCCTGAACAGGTAAATTAAGTGAGCCACGATATTAACAACACCTCAAAGGTATCGTCACGGTCTCCATAACATCTATGGTAGATCAGCGTGATGAGTTAAATCGATGACCGTATGTCCGTTTCTCTGCATTTCCGTGAACTAGTCTCTCTTGTTGTGGAAGAAACTGCTCATTTGTCGAAACGGCCGACATCGGATCATTATAGTTTGTAAGGAAAAATTTTTCATTTGTCGAGATATCTTCATCAAACTTGGCATAGGTTATTGTTCAAGACCTTATGTGAAGAAATTGTTCAGATCATATCACTTAAGCATATAGCTGCTATAAAAACTGACCTATGGAAGTTTCTATACTCTTCCAACCCGTTGCAGATTATAATAGTTTCGTTCACCTAACGGTTATATGTGTCACCCAAAGCTAATCGAGATTGATATAGGGGTTATATACAAGTATATCTATAAATGATCAGGAATTTGTGTGACTATCTGTCCGTCCGTCCATCCGAGCAAGCTAAAAATTAAAATTGGTACACATATACAAGGTTTAATGTGCATATCTCTCAAAACGGTTCAGGTCAAAAAAAAAAAAATTGCTGAAGATAAATTATATACTTGTAAGAACCCGTACCACCAGCGCGAAAAAGGAACGAAATCGGATCCTAACCCTGCTCACTCCCCATATAATCGTACTGTTAAAGACTACTTAAACCGCGAGATATCAATAACAAAATTCCACAGAGACTTACAAGTATATTCTACCCTCAAAATGGTATGAGAGAGCTTTAAAATAGCCGGAGTGAAAAGTGGACAAAGGGAGTGGCGACGATATCTTTTAAGTGAAATCACATATCTCGAGACCTGCTGGATCGATTTCAGCCACACTTAGTATTCTATCTTCAGTAATTCTATGCCACAGTATGAAAATGGAGGAAATCGAACTACAACAGTGCCACTTTTCCAAATAACAAAATTTTAAATTCCATTTGATTATTTCACCTTCCTGTATACAAATGAAGAAGCAATTAATATAACGAGATAAAATTTTGCAAGAATAATGCATTTAGCGTGAACCTGGTGTATTTTAAGTTTATCCCCCGGCAGTTGGCGCCGATTCTGGAGTCGTCTTTTTTGTGAATTGAGCAGAGTACACTTCAATTACAATCGTTGGGAAAGCTTTCGTCCGACCATATTCTACAAGGAAGCTAATGCATGTTCCTTACCAGTTCTTCGCTGCCATATTTGAATCGCTCGGCCGGCAATCTATCGGCGCCCGCCGGTTAGTTGTTCTATTCGAATTGCTTCATGCTCGGGCAAATCCATCGTCATCGATTAGGGAATTGGATTCACCGTCTCCTGGTATTATGCTTTCATTGACAATCAGCAGGCAAGAGAACTGTTCCCTCTATGCTTTCAGTACGCCCTAAGCAATAGTCACTAGATCACCTCGAGGGGTTCTACAAGAGCATACTCCGGTCTTAAAAACTTCTGTTAGTCGCCGCACCTTCTCGTAGAATTTTCGAGAATTACACCTATCGGCCATCATGTCAAGCTCTTCGTATTCACATTTTCCGACATCTCTCTTTTTTTGTCTGCAAATGCGTCTCACTTCCTTCTTCAACTTTCGGTATTTATCCCATCCCTTATGTGTTGTGGTCGATTGTAACGTTGCGAGGTAGGCAGTCTGTTTTCTTCCCACTGCGACACGTGACTTTATTCCTCATCTTACCAGCTGTTCTTTAGCCTTTTCCGAAAAGCAATGGTTTCGGTTGCAGCTGTACGTAAGGTTCCACACACAGTTCTCTTATACCGAGTTAATGATGAGAGCTCTCAGAGAGCAGGAGTGCATGTCGAATAGAAAATCATTCGCCTGTCTATTGTGATTGCAGCTTCTCGATATCGAAACTTTCTTGTATTTGTTGACATGCGTTTTTTCTGCACGTCTGAAACCTGGTAACGTTTTTCCCGTCTATCAAGACGACCATATTTCGAGCCCCGGCGAAGTCGATCAGCCTCGACCTATTTGGGGATGTTTCATCATGAGGTCAGAAATACCTTTTTTGCCCATATCTTCAGCAGCACCTTCCTAATTAAGGGACCAAACATTCCAGATGAATGCCCTTAAAACGTAATCCTTAATGTGTTTGCAGTGGTCATCATAAAAAGGTATCTCATCCAAGGCTGTTTCCTTCCTTTCATTGTGGTGGCGAGTGCCAAATACAACGCATAACCTTTTGAAGGGATGCTTCTCATTTTATCTCGCCTTCAAACGGATATTTTTTTGGCTATCCTATGGATACTTGGTTTAAGACCAAAAGTCGGGAGCTGATTGAGGCATATGTAAAAGAACCATTTCTGGTCAGTCCCAAGTGAAAGGCGCTCAGAGAACTTTCCTCACTTTGGTGAACTTTTACACATGGCTTCATCTTATTTTGCAATTGCCTTCAAATTGTGCTATCTTATGGCCAGAAATTATCCAAATCAGCCCCAGACTTTTCATGCCCCTAGGTATCCAATATATAGCAACTATTATTAACTTTGGACGGAATATCGGTCAATGTGTGAGACATATAATTAAAATTTATAGCGAAACCTTTCCTGATAGTATTAATTTTGTGTGTCAAAAATGTTTTGAATAGAATCAATTCTTCGCGGAGCCCCATATACCTAATATAAAGATTATCGAACTTCCGTGTGACTTTATACCGCATACATCGGCTGATATGTTAATTATCTTCATTAGATTGAAAGAACGTGTTTTAATCAAAACAGTGCGCCTAAAATGGATAAAATTGGGCAAAAACTTGACGTAGCCATATAGTTAATAGCAGGACTTTCGAAAATCTGCCGGACTTTACTCCATATGATTGGGGATTGTATGTGAGGAACCTTGATGAAACGTTGGGAGCTTTTTTTAGGCTATAGCCTTTTAAGTGTTTTTTGTATTGGCAAAAAATAGATAGAATCGGATCAATATTATCTCCTATATGTATAACTTATATAATATTCTCAAACTTTCGTTAAAATTACTGAACGTATAATATTTGATATACCATAGTTTAATGCCAAAAATACGTGAAATTTCTGCACGAATCACCTAAATTCCCATATAGTTCACTACAAATAATTGTTTTCGTTACTCCAGCAAACTTTATGCGGAATATGTCGGTCAATATATGTGTTTATGAGTTATATATAGTATATGTATATAAGCGAATATCAGCTCCTTCTTTATTCTTTTTGATTTTGATTTTAATAGTTTCAAAAATAATAGATCTCCCACTCTGTATCTTCTTCTGCCTTTCTTTCTCACTCCCTCGCTCTATCAAGCCAACTATTTATCTGTTTCGCTCTATATATCTGCCTCTTTCCGCCGTGCACTTTAATATCCCATATTCATTGAAGAAAGGAAATGACACATAATTTCACATATTCTTATAAACTGTGAGCCTTTAGAGAATATAATAAGTTAAGAGTCTTGAGACGGTCAAAAAACGACTCGCATGCTGCCCGAATGTGACTTGCCGATATTTTGGCCCACTCACGGACAATGGCTTCCTTCAGCATCTCGAGACTGGTGTATTTTTTACCTCGGACCTTGCTCTCCAAAATGGCCCAGAGAGAATAATCCATTGGATTCGCATCTGGTGAATTCGAGAGCCATTGTGTGGTCGTAATGAAGTTCGGAACGCTGTTTTTCAGCCATTCTGAGACGGTGCTGAGTCTTGTTGAAACCGTCCATGGGTTGCAACCGAAAGATTTGTTTGCCCACGGCTTCAAAGCAGCCTTCAGAACACTTTCCCGATAATATGTCGCATTTACTTTGACGCCAGGCTCGATAAAAACAATTGGAGAGCACCAATCTGCGGTGACAGCGGCCCAAACCATTATTTGTGGCGGGTGCTGCCTCCTGGTGGCCAACCGATGACTTAGATTCTCGTATGAACGGTCGGTCAAGTAAATCCTATCGTTTTGAGAGTTTACGAATTGCTCAATTGGAAAAATTTTTTCGTCAGAAAACACAATGTTCGGAATTTGACCGCTTTCGGCCAAGCGAAACAACTACTTCGCTCTCTCAAGTCTTACTTGTTGCTGCTTTGGTGTGAGATCATGGGCCTTTTGGAAATTGCAAGGCTTGACCTTGAGCTCATTTTTCAGTATGCGTGGGATGCTGCGGTCAGATATTTTCAGTTCTTTAGCCATTTGAATAACACTTCGTCGTGGATATCGCTCAAGTCGCTTCTTCACTTTCGGAACCATCTCACGTGACGTTGCAGTCTTTTGATGACCACCTCCATTTCGTTTTGCGATGCTGCCAGTATCATTGTAACCGGTGATGGTGCGATAAACAAAAACTTTATTCATATTAAGGCGTCTGAGCTCACGAACAATTGCTGGCTGTGATTTTCCAGCTAAATATAAAGCAATCACACTATTACGTTTGAATTCCATCGCTGATCACTTTTTTCGCCTTCACTTTTGGCAAAACGCTTTTGTACACTTGTGAACAATACTCCGAACTGTCATTCCCTGTTGAAGTTCAAATTATTTTCGTAGCTATAATCGTATTAGTGTCGTGTCAGCTAGACCGATTTGAGCGGACGTCAAAATTTTAATTTTTTTACTACTGTTTTTTTGAAATTACTGTTTCGATGCAGTTTCCCCAACATTTAAGTTTCTTATCAGCCGATTTACTTCAAAAATAGCATGAATATACTTTGAGAAGAGCTAAAGAAATTCATAAGTATTATCGGTAAAAATTATGGATTCCTAATTTTTATAAAACGTATTGCTCACCGCGGTTATTCAATCATTGAAATAATTTTATAGATTGGTAAGAATATTTTTAAGAATAAGAATATTTTTAATTGCTTTATTTCCATCTATAGAGCGCAGTGGTTATTGAAAAAAAAGAAAATATCCCAAAATATGGAGTCAGAGCGCTAGGTAAAGGATATTGAGTACGATCTCTCCGGCTACACAGCTCTTTATAGAAAGGAAAATCGTTAGTTATTCTGATATTACGTGACAAAGGCAGAGTTCTTTAAATTAGGAATATTCTAGAAATAATAATGGCCTTCAGAGCAAATGTTTTAACAGACTCACTCACACAGACTAACACGATTATCCTCGGAGAGATCTATTATTAACGGTTCAGTGAACAGTTAAGTTTTCAATCTAACCAATTTTGTCGTAAAACAAAGCTTTCTCTATATAAGCTTTCCCAATAGAATTAAAACATTGATTTATTAAACTTCAAATATTTAATTTATACATTTGACTAATTACTACTGCGCTTAATAGAAAGTGGTAAAGGAACACTATTGGCAACAATTTCACTTAACAAAAAAAACGATCCAACAACTTTCGCACAAAAGCGCAAAGCAACTGAAAGCGATTAAAATGAGTGCGCTTTGTGGTCGCGTCTAAAATAAAGAAAACAAAGGAAGCCACAAATTACTCACTCAACTATATCTTCATTTATTGCTCGTTTTGACTCTTCACCGTTGGCCGAACAAAGCTGGAGTTAGCTTTTTGTTATTATTTCGTTGTTGTTGCACTTCCATCCGTTACTTTTATGTATTAAAGCTGCCTTTGTGGCATTTTGATTATATGCAAATTAAAACATAAAAGCGCTTTCATCAAAAGCCATCACACATTTGTATACATAACGGTATATTCGTAAATAAGACTTCATATACTAGAGCGGGTTGATTTACTCGGAGTCAAAAAAATGGATATGTCGCGTATGCGGAAAACATTCTGCGGTTCACTTTGTAAAACTTCGCCTAAGAGAATACGGATCTAAAACCAGTTTCGAGCCAGCGCTGAAGCTTGAAATTTAATTTTTCGCGATTATAAAATTTTATAGAAAAAATCTACCCGATCTAATATTATAAATATATGATTGTATGTATTCTACGTAGAACCCCCATAAATGGGTAGCTATTTTTCTGGAAGTCTAACGTTTAAGCTGGCGTTGCTTTGCGAACTCATGGCTATCGTGCAGTAACCCCCGACGGCACGTACCTTTGACCCAGCTGATTAGTTTTATATGCTCCTCGTCCTTCTCATCACTATTGCGTACCATTCATTGTTGGTCCCCCTTTCTATAAATTCCTGACGCTGTTGCCGCCCTTAGCGATAACATTTCCGCTTTCGCTGTTGATTACAAGCGTGTTTTTGTTTATACCCATAATCAATTTTCCTTTGGTTTTTGTTTTTGACTGTTGCTGATGCCGTGGAAATTATTTTTACGCGCCTTTGGAACTCGTGATTGTTTGACTTCAGCTTTCAGTGAAGTTTTGTGTGACTGCCGCAACTTTTCGCCACTAACGAATGGAATTAGTTATTAAGACTACTCTGAAAAATGATGTCACTTAGGGAAGGATGAAAACCCTCTCTTTACATGACCAATAGAACCTATTTCGTAAATTAATCTTGCAGCGTTCATAAATCTTGGAGCTTCAAGTGTTGCGCCTTCACCTGGTCCATAAAATTAATATCAAGGAATAGCTCAATGTAATAAAAAGCCCGTTTTTATGGACTTCAACAATGAGCTCATTCAATATTTTTGCATATTGTATATTATTTGTCTCCTGAAAGAGTATTAGAGAGACTAATTTCTCATCACTAACGGTCCAAATAAAGTCTATGCTTAAAACTTGATACTATGCGCCCCCAGAAAACTTTCTTTTTAAGCTTTCAAATATCTGAAGATCTCAGTTGTCTAAGGAATGATCGTCAGGCGCTATACCGCCAACGTAGTAGGTAGTGGGCAATTTCCAGCTTATCAAACTTCGAAAATAACAATGTTAAATGTCTTCTTTCAACGTGGAGAAGAATCGATAAAGTTTTAAGGCGGACTAAGGTACAGTTAATGTCAATGAAGTCCAAGTTTGTGTGAAATAGTATGAATCTAATCTCAATGAAATCCAGCGACTTCTTAACAAAAGCTAAAAAAGTAGCAGATTTTCACAAATGGTACTAATCTTTTTTAATTTTGGTACTTAGTGCCAGAGAACAATATTATTTTTTTGTGTTCACCATAAGATTTTTCATGACTGAAATTGAAAGAATGAATGAAATGGCAGAGCGAAATAGGAAGCGGAAGCGATTCTTCCCTTCAACTACGCCATAATCGACTCTGGCAGACAAGGAAAGCGCACGTCGACGGAGCAGCAGTCCTGTTTTAGGTGACGTTTAGCATTGGTCTAATGGAACTGAGGAATCCGCTCCGTGGTGAAGTCTCTACTGGCGCTATGGTTGACGAGAAGAACCTTAAACTCCTAATGACTCACATCTTCGTTAGGAATAGGGTTGATCTGACTAAACCAAACACGGATTAGAGGACGAGTCTGAGAGAGGTATTTCATCGTGGCAGCACCCCAAAATGTAATGCTATAGATATGAGTATAAACCAAGTTTCGTATTTATTAATTGAGTCTGCAAGTGTCAGAGCCCACATCAGGTTCGGTCGCCGCCTCCTTCTCCTCCTTCAGAGACCTATCCCCTGACGTTGCTAACTCGGCAAATACGTGAGCAAGGAGACAGGTGAAACTGCCAACGGTCAACACGCGCACCGGAAAACACGCGGGAACCACGTTGTCAAGTATCATAGGGGATATTCATCTAAGCTGCCACAAACTAATCAGCTCCTTCAAGGGTTCTTTAATGCAATGAACCCTGGAGGAACACCTTAAGTCTTGAAACACAAGCAACACAAGACATGGCATAAAGCTACTTTGGTGTAGTGTTGATGGCGGACCGACCAAAAAACTCCTACTTCTAAGCAAAAGAGAACTTAGTAACAATGAATGGGTCATTCCAATGCACCTACCCTTAAGATCCCATTTTCAGAAATTGGGAAAAGTGGATTCAGCGAAATGCAGGCCATGCGCGCAGGATCACGAGGTACTTAAAGATTATTTTTGCGACGGCCCAGCTTATAGCCGGATGATACGGAATATATTTCACGGCTCTTAATAGCCCAACTGAACGGGCATTGGGTAGAAGGTGTAAAAAAATCAGTGTATTTTTACCAAATCTACTGAGTTGCTGAATAATTTGGTTATCATCCCGAAGCCAATGGGCCTAATGATAGTCTAAGTGCGACCACCTAAAGTCTGGTGCTCATGCCTTCCTCCATTTTCAAGCAAACAACCTACATTCGTATGGAATCCTAATATTTACTGTGGATGCTCTATAGTTTTTTGTCGGATTTGGAATCCGAACAATCGCTGTTGTTGTTGTTTTTGTTGTTTTAAAGGGTACCTAATCACGTTAGGATGATAGGGATTAGCTAAGTTGTCGTCGACGTCATCCAACGGTAGGCCCAAGAAACATGCTGTTTCTAAGGGCTCGAACCAAAGGGTGTCAGATGAGTGGGGTTGGTGTGGCATGCAAAGATGTGGCCAATGTCATGCGAAGGTTCATTGTACGCAGAACATATATTGGATATGTCGGGGTCTAGGTAGGAGTTTAACCTGCTACAGTATCCAGAACGAAGTTGCGCAAGGGTCACTCTTGCTTCTAGCGGCAACTCGAACTCTTCGTCTGCAATGGGTGGTGTTTTGACTCCAAGTACGCCATTCACTGAAAGGCAATCGACGAAGGTGTTGAGGTTTCCCCTGTGAATGGCAGTCAGTGCTTGTCAGAAGTTAGTTGCGTCCGAAGCCTAATCGACGTATTGCCTGATGTCGTCGACGTAATTGAAGAATGACCTTTTGATGTTTCTCGGAGGCGATATGCGAAAGCACCCTAGCAGGAACAGTTTGGTGAGGAATTCATTAGGCTCCTTAACTGGGAGCATACGGGCTTCATTCTTCAGGTGTTCAATAGGAAACATTAAGTGTGAGTGTAGTATTCTGCCAAATTTGGAGCTTTCTCGTCTGCGTTTCACTGTATCCAGAGGACCATTTTGGTGCGGCGTAGCCGCCTGGCCGACTGCATTGTAAGTTGCCAACAACGTTTCTTTGTCCTTTTAGTTAATATGGTCGCTGTAGATTTAGTGGAGGAGAGTGTTAAATTCCGTGCAGCGAGGACGCGAGAAAGGTCGGAGAGATAACCGTTTACCTTTGAACACATGCCGTCAATTCCCGAACCAGCGTCTTAAGGTACGGTAATCATGCGCTCACTCCACTTAGATATATACCACAATTTCACAAATCTATAAGTTAAGGTTACTATGAAATTAAGCGAATGTCTGACTGTTTTTATAATTACCTTTATAAGCCGTTTGAGAATTTCAGCAATTAGCTTATCACATAAAGGAATTAACGTTCAGCGTTATCCTTATACCTATTTTTTGCATATTTTCCATTTTGCGTGAAGATCAATATCAGCACAGAAAGATATTTCATTAATCATAATCCATAAATAACTTGAAAAAAATTAGTTTGAAAAAATCTTCTAGTATTTGTTGAAATATTCTGCACTTTTCATTTTATTTTTACTTCATTCATATTTGCTTGGCTTCAGATTTTCATACGAGCTCAGCTCTTCACATATTTTTCCGCAGAAAAAATTGTAATTTTTCTATTTTATTTTCTCATTTTTTATAAGTTTCTAGTATCTTTGTAGAGCACACTTCATTTGCCAACTTCACAAGCCAGGCGCTTATTCCATTTATTTTAATTATTTTTATTTCAATTTATTTTATTTATTTTTTCCAACAATGCGCTCATATGTTCCCAGCATGATTGCGCTCAACCTAACCATTTTTTGTATTTGCATTGTCCATATTTATTATTATACGCTTTCTATTTGCTATTTGCTGTTTGCCGTCCGCTCAAGTGCGAGAATTTGTGTTTTTGAAGCTTCGTTATTTACCGTTACAAAGTAGTGTTAATGCAAACATCCCAGCCATACCCTCAACGAAAAATAGACGAGAATAAAATAATAACGAAACAAAAAAAAATAGGAAAAATAGTTACCGTTACATAACAAACGGTGAATTGCTCTAAAAATATGCTGGACGGACATCAAGCGTATACCCTTCAACACAAAGCAAGTGCAACAATTTGTCTAACCGCCCGTCCATGCAACTAACGTAACAACTTTTGTGGATACTACGTTGCCACTCACTGTCTGTAGCGGTACGCCGCCCTCCCGCCCTGCTGGCCTGTTGCACGCTCCGCCGCTCAGCGCCCGCTTGTCTGCCTTGAAACGTCCGTTTGATTGGTTTGAGGGCACTCAACGTGGTTGTTTTGAGTATGTCTGAGTAGCACACGCGCAACAACAACAACAATAATAATAACTGCGACAGAGAAACATCATTAATATAAGTCAACAACAATAACAGTGAAAATAACTACTGTAATAATATTTTAACGCACAACAGTGCAGGTGAAGAATATGAGACTAACTAGAGGAGCACAACAGCAACAACAATAGCAAGTTAACAACAGGTTACAACTTTGTTAACGCGCCACGTGCAACATGCGCACACACGCACGCACATGCACTTAACAACAGCATTGAAATTACACGCAAATATACAAATGCACTTGCCACTTGCCACATGCCACAAGTGCTATTGCCACTGTGAGTTCACTGCCAAACCGGTTATGTAACAAAATGTTATTTATTATTTGCTTACATTTGGCTTTTGTGGCGGCGCAAAACTTGTTAAAGCACACAGTGTGTGCTTCCATGAGTGCGTGTGTGTGTGCGCTTGCTATTTCGAAGCTTTACAAAGCTCAGCTTGTAGCAGTGAAGGGGCTTTATAGCCACAAAATAGCTGTGAATAACAAATATAACAACTGTTGCAGTTGGTTCGTCAATTCTCCACTCGTATTTGTTTAGTACAGATCACTTGTGGTTGTTGTGCAGTATATATTGTATATTTCTACAATATTTACAGTTAGTAATATTTTTATATACTCAAAACACCGCACTTCAGGTAAGTTTTTCAGACGTTTTTGTTAGTGAAGCGATTTTTAATTTTTATTTTTCATTTTTCATAGTAGCATTTATATTTTAGTATTTGTAACTACGCTAACGTCAGCTTATTCGGCTACTTCGCTTCGCTTACATTTCATGAATGTTAGTACTTCCGCGCGCGAGCCGCCGAAAGCGCTCAACACGCCGCCTGATACGAATTGTTTTCAAGGATGATTGAATATATCTATAATATTTCATATGTTTCTGAATAAAATATACAGCCTAATAGATCGCCTATCGCTCTTGTACAGGAAACGCTCGAGGCTCTTATCAAATATAAAGTACATATGTACATAATGGCCGCGCGACGAACAGTCGATTTAGCCGTAAGCCCGCCCTCGATCTCACACCTTAAGCCGGCAAAATTGCTTCAAAACATAGCTCTCAAGAGCTATATATCATTACAGCGACTCACCAATTTCGCAGAACGCGACGCAAGTAGATCATGGGACTGACTGGCAATACTTTATCAAAATACATAGAATGATGGATGCTAGAACGATTTCAGCTCCATTTCCATGTACTTTGCTTCATCGTTTTACTGGATTGCGACATTTAAGGCATTGTCTAGCGAATAGCATTTCCTTTGGTTCTCACGCGGGCTTCGGGCGATTTCTCAACGGCTCCAATAATGCTGTTATTATAGTCACTTTTCGGCCCTTTCTTTGTCATGCATGGTTGTACCATTCTACGCTCATCTAAAATACGTGACGCAATACCTCGCTAGCCGGGATCATTATTGTCTACATGACTTCGGAGTGAAATTACGATACAATGCTTCATCTCGGTTATTCTTATTACTGAATTGGGGAATTGAAAGTTTATTACGCTTAAATATTCTAACACAGAATGTTTCGGGGCCAATGTAATCTCTGCTGCTTATGTTTAAAGTCATTTCATTGCATAATTTATTTTTAATAATAGCTTTTCTATATATCTAAATATTTTGCAATTTCATATTGACTAACACTGCCTGGGGCTGATATTTCTGAGCGCCAAGCCACAGCTATCTGTACTTTGCAATTGTTCTTGATTGCTTCGTTTATAATACTTTAACGTACTCTCATGCTCATCATTCTATTTCACTAAATCCTTAGCAATTTCATTAAGGACAAAGGTAGAGAGAGATAATAAGTTGACTAATGGCGTATTGATTTCATGGTAAAATATTATATTTCTTACTATAAATATACACACATATATATTTAAGCTTCGAATTTTATTTAGTTAGAATATTTCATAATATTTCTGTAAATACATTGGGGACACTAATGAGCTATAGAATTTTATACTGCAATGTTCTCTATACAAGTAAGCAAAAGTACCCTCTCAAAAAGATGCCATGTTTCGCCACCGACCCTCAATGCCGCCTCGGTTTCTGGACAATTACGTAGCAAACAATACGCGAAATACACGCCAATAATCAATGGGTACTACACCGCCTCCAGAACGCAGGCTACTATGACTATTTATTTCGACCAATAATGGCCGGCGACTTTGGCACAACGCGAATTTCTGCCGCAGATTTCGCCGCCCGACGCCTATCATTGAACATCATGACGTTTAGCCGCTCGCCTCGAAGAGATCAAGCACGATGCCGCTGTATGCGGCAGAGCCTGGAGTAGCCGTCTTATATTATTGCCATGCTGCCGAGAATGCCATGGAAGCGCCGTCGATATCAACCAGATGACGCGCCACGCAATGGGCATTCATTGACGGCGTTTATTAGCCACTTTATACAGATTTGAAAGACGTTTCTCATATTAAAGCCCAGATCGACGCGTTTACTATATTTCGCCTGTTATCTCTTTATCACTACTTCACATGATTTTCATCACACTTTCATGGAGCGATGAGGGGCCATTTCATTCCTATCGGGCACGCAATAACGAAAAATTCACTTTCAAAGTACTGAAAACGCGTACCCATTTAGCAGAAAGCATACCCGCTCAAAAAATACTGCATGGCGCGTCAGTTTCGCCGGGGAAATATCGACTTTTCTGTAAGACGTCGTCACAACGGGTTACCGCGAATGCGAGCGCTACAGAGTTAATGGATCAACGAAGCCTTTTTATTTACCCTGATTGACTTGGGATTGTGTCATTTACCTCTGGCCTACACTTATCGCCTGATTTGGATTGGCTCTTAGACTTTGGTTTGCGGGGCTTTTAAAATATTGGCTTGATATCAATAACTTTGACTGCTCTTAGAGACAACAAATCAAATGTAAGAATGCGAGACTCACGCCGGAAGTTCTGGCCATAAAGGATGGAAAAATGCCACAAAAGTGGGCTCAAATGACACCAACTGCGGACAATGGATATCACATTTTCCTCAGACTGATGCAAAAATTAAAAGACCAATTAAAATAATTCACAAGCAGAACCAAAAGTTTCATTTTCAAAAATTACAGCCAAAACACGGAAGGCTATTTCGCGCCAACTTGCATATATTCAATGCGGAAACTGCCTCATAAACGCAATTAAGATTCTTCAAATTCCCCTTAAAGACATAACAATACAACCATAATAAAGATAAGCCGCCTTACATTTCTCAAGATAACACGGGGTTTTAATTTCTCACAATTCGAAGGCATGCACTGCATACATCGGAAAAGCAGAGCATCAGAAAGTCAATATTTAAAATCGCTCGCGCGCCTCTAGCTTCATGATTACACCGGCAACAAAATCAACTCATTATCGGCCAAGGGAGCATCAGAACAAAGGGCTCCATTACAGTAAAAATTGCCACAAATGCAGTAATAATCGCAGATTTCCGCGCCATCGCCTATGGCTTTTACATGAGGATTTCTTTGAGCAAACGCGATACATCACTGCCATAATATTTTGATTACCCAAAAAGTACCTCTTTAAAATGTAAAGTTAATGTTACGCTTTTCGGCAATATACTTTGAGCATTAATAGCCGCTCAGGCCGGGTATCAGCAGCAAATCGGCACTCTTACTGGCCTTGGTACCGCTCTCTCCATAGCAGGAATTATTCTGGTGAACAGTTCGTCGTCGTCACACGGCCCCTTTATTTCTTCGGGAAAATACGTGATGGGAGCCCAGAAAGCGAATTTTGCGACATACAGAAATTTATTTTTATACAATAAGTAGCAGTTTTAGGCACAGATTCGCGACTAAGGCTTTCACATTTCTGTGGCTTTTATCACCGCTTCTTTAGTACTGGCATTTTCAGCTCTACGGGAAAGCATTTCTCAACAGTTTTATTTTCATTAGCTCTCTATTTCATACATCTCCACAATATAAGTTTCTTTAATTTCTTTACTTCTCTCTAATTTCTTGGAATTTTTATCAGATACAGAATTTTAAATACTTCATTTTCATTCATTGCCTTTGACAATTTCATTGAACGCAATTTATTACGCAAAGGCGATATACACTTTCGGGACCAACTAGAGGTCTCACTGGTTACTTTGGTCCGAAGCGATCGGCCGACCCATGGCCATCATTTGGTACATACTCATTAGCATTCTCGGCACGTATTGTCCATTTCCGCAAAGGAAGCAACAATATCGCGGCATTATAGTCATACTCAAGAAGAAGTAATATTACTTTAGGTTTCAATGCACTCCCGCAACCACACCCATGACAACGATTCTTGCCTCTCAAAAGAATCCCCACATTTCCCTGCCATGATTTCATGATGATGTGGATACTATTATCACAATCATCACTGCCTTTAACTGTGTTTAGCATCACTGAGTAGATCGCCAATCACGCGGACTGGTTTCTCATTCTATCATACAATAAAGCCATCTCTGGAATACATATTAGGGATCTCTCAAAGAAAGTACTATGTAGCATTTCATTCCTTTCATAAAGCACATTTATTAATTACTATAGTTGGCCCCACCCTTTATTCGAATTAAAATTGGACCATGATTTGAAGTATTTAGATCTCGGAATCATCATTTAGTCAATTCTGCGAATTAAATGACACTGTTAACACCCTTGGCAATCAATAAAGGACACACATTTCATGGCTTCGGGCATCATCAGCCAGTCGACTTTTAGCCTTTCATCGAGACTTCAAGACTCGGCGCTTCTGGAAATAGAAGTTGATCTATCAACACATCTCAGCTGATAATTATTAAGCATTTTAATTGACTTCACCCAATACTTTTATTATTTCGCGAGGCAAAATAGCAGTCTGGTAACATGATTCTTTGTGGCTCTTCAAACTATCATACCGCAAAGGGCATTTACGATTTTTGAATTTCAACTAAGCTGCTATCACATTGCAAAGTTTCTATTAACAGATACGAGGGGCCTAGCGCTTCGCCCTGGCCCCTCAACTCAACAAAAAATACGTAGCTCGCAACCCCAGCACAAGCGGAGCAGAATTACGCTTCGGAGATTTCAAAAGCTAGCTCTCGCAACAATACAATCAAAACCGGCTGGCACCATTTACGCACTGCCTAGGCATTGGTACCTAAAACGTAAACACAGTAATTTCTCAAAATAGTTAACGCGAATCAAACGCTCTTGCCATCCAAACACAGAACGACGCAATCGATTCTGACCGCCAGCCCACCGACAAATTCTATAAAATGTAAGACGATCGCAAAATCAGCCGACAATCAAACGTTGCGCGAACCCCATTCACCCGATGAATTGATCATATATAATATTAGATATGATTTAATATATCGAATATTATTACATTATGTATCTAAAGTCAGGTCATGCGTAACATATAGAATATGTAAGGATAGAAAAATTACGTTTCTCAGATTTGATCCTCATCATACGAAAATGCTACTAGAAATACCTTAGAATTTCATGTCATTAACACGTTATTTTCATCACATTGATGATTGATTATGTCTGATATACAAGCTACTTCAGAATTCTGTCACAAATAATTAAATCTGCCCCACCGAAATTCTCAATTCTGCCTAAAATTTTACTTATTCTCACCGGAAAGCTTGCCTTTTAGCCATCTGATACACATTCAACAATACTTTCAAAGATCATGGAAAACTAGCTTTGATTAAATGTTTCAAAAATAAAGAATGAACAAAATATAAAAGAAAAAAGCTCTGACTTCTGAGAACCCGTCATAAAGCATTGAACAAAGAGCTCTCGGCCATCGCTTTGAGGGCTCTGCATGGGCTGCTGATGACAATTACTAAAATAGCCAGTTTCTGCACAACGGATTTCTTTAGAAGTGCGATTTCAATTTTCAGAGCTGGCTGTCAACCTCTCATACGATTTCCATACTCAGCCACACATTTATTATAATAAATTTTACTCTAGTCAGTCTTTCGTTCCCATTACCACAAAATGGCTCGGCTCATGCGAATAATGTATCGACGCCTGCTCATCATAATAGTTCTAGAATTATATATTTTATTGACTTGGGCATAAGATTATTACTAAGTGGGAGTTAGAGTTATCGAAGAGACTTGAATAATTCCATCTTCACATTATCAGCAATAATTCGTGGGCCGGAATAAGTTTGTTCTATTTCTTTGAAATAAAGTCACAACATTACAGCCAACGGGAACACCCCTGTGGTTTTCGATTAATGACTCTTCGCGACCATACTGGAGGATACATATATCGTAATCTCTTTATTATATCAGATGTATACATAAGCCGATTGGTCTAGAAATAATACTTTATTTAATCTCCCTTCATTATTATTAGGGAAATTGATACCACATAGCAGCTTCATCAATTTCGACCCACCCATAAAACCCACCAATAACACCACTTACTGGAAAGAGCCCACACTTTCATCTGAACTGCCATGCACAATTTATATCAGCCGAGATACGCATGCTCAACGGGCAAATTCTCTACAAACCAAGCCGGTTTCTAAACAAATTTTGGCAATGCATGCACAAATAGCTGAATATTTATTTGATTTTTGGTATGATGACAGAAGAACATTCGTCGCTTTCATGGATTTCCATTTCGGCAGGAATATTGTGAAGTTAACGCTTTCGTAGATTTGGAGTTTTCTGAACATTTTTACTGATATTTTAGCAAGCGATTCTCGCGGTATTCTTTTCTATGGATTAATATTTGCCTGACCATTTATTTTCTCTTCTATTTCAAGAAAAAATCTCGCTTTATAAAGCTTCGTTTCGCAAGTTCTTACGAGGGATTTCTCGCCCATATTACGCATGCGTTATATAGTTTATTATATTTTCCATTATTATCAGGCAGGGCACCATTAATTGGCTTGGTCTGATTGCTTATGCGTAGTTAGCACTACGATCAAGCAGAATTCATCATTTCGCTTCTATTTTCATGTTAGCATTATTTCGTCACTATCAACAAGTGGGAGAATGGCGAAGGGAGCTCAATGCCACAACAAATTTACATTTTCGGGACGCATGATACAATAGTTAATTCTCGCAAATAAAAATTCCGCTTTCAAAATTCCTTCACCTCCTGACAATTTCGGCAGTTTATTTTTCACCGGCACCGACTCAGCAATGCCTCTCGCGAAGTAGCCGAACGGAGATTGCACCAGAAATGGGCATATGGATTCTCTGAGCAAGGCCTGATAGATAGAACAACACGCTCACCAAAAAATACTTGCGGAGATCTATTGACGATAATTATACATATCGCCCAGGTTACAAAAGCCAATTTATACGGCATTATTGTCTTTCAACAGTATTTTCTGTTCTAAAATAAATCCCCATGCCCCAGGCATACCTGTTTCAATTACATAGAGCTCTTATATTTCTTTTGTTGGTATTCTCAAGTGGGCTCCCGGATGAACGTACCGCCTGAAGCCGCAACGACCAATGAAAAGGCACTAACCGCCCATCTACATTATCATTACTTTCTACGCAAGCGATGGATGACCAGAGCCGCCGGACTTACTGATCTCAAACGCTCTCTTTATAGGAATAGCGAGTCGTTCAGTTACTGCGATATTGCCTATAAAGTCTTTCAAGCCTTTATTGCGGTTTCGGGATCATTCATTATTTTCACCACCATCAGACCCCTCAACAGCATTCTGCATACTCCTCGCCAAGATTCGTACCGCATATTTCAATTTCATATTTACAATTCTCCAATGATTCTTGGGGTAATCATATCTCGATGTCAGTTTCATTTCTACCACTATTATTTTTAGACATTTTGAGGTTATTGAATATCGGAGGATGGAATATGGGTAGCTCATTTAAAGGGAAGCTCTGACGCCATCGCTCGGGAGCGGCCAGAAACGATTTCTTTGCTATCACGGCTCAAGCAGCTCATTTACCTTCGGCCTTTGACCAGCATTTTCAGCGTTTGCATCAATCCGCCTCGAAGCGTTTATTAAAGTGAGAAAATATTTCTCAAGCGGGCCGCGCCGGGCTTCCGGGACCGCCATTGCAAAATACCCTGCGGAAGAGCTACACCAGCCTCTATTGCAGAATCCTCTCTGGCGACTTCTTAATTCACGGGCAAATCTAGCCAAGGGATTACGAATTGAGGGCATGCACCGGAATGCCCGGCCTTTTACTGCTGCAGCCTGGCTGATGCCCCTCGCAAAGAAGGCTGATACCACCGCCGCCCAAGAATGCGATGACGGACGCGACGCAGACGAGCAGGCCCTCGCGACATTTACTACAGCGGCTACAAAGGAGCGCAAGCTTCGGCGCAGGATTTGCAGGGTAGATAGCATTATTGCACTGAATCGTAGTATATTTTCA